>NC_072731.1:185435054-185534283 GCF_026930045.1 Uloborus diversus | reverse complement strand
TTGCTTAATTTCAAAGACTTGTATCATTTTTACAAACCAAATACAAAAAACAGTATGTATAACATGTATAGTACTTGAACGGAATATTCATTTCGTCAGGAAATTTTATTTTTAATTCCATCCCTTTTTGGTTTATAGGGGTCTAAAAATGTCATTTTCGTCATTTTTCCGATTTTTGAGGAGCTATAATCTATAAAGTGTGCACAAACACACAGCAACAGTTACATATTCTTTTTAGCATGGTTCCAGTGATTAGTTTTTGTCGTATTTCATTCTGTGTTTCCGTCCCCTACGTGAGTTATCCCCCTTTGAAATGAGTAAAATTTTTACCTTTGGCCTTGAACGTTAACCTGTACCATTATTTTAATTATTAACTTACAGCTACGTAACTCAGCGTATAAGACTATCAACTATTGCACTTTAACATCAAAGCCTTAAATTAACCGTCATAAATGTAATTCAAATAGATTTCGGCCAAAATGCAAAGCTCTAAAAGTCCAATTTTTGACTACGAAAATCACTTTTGATGACCTCTAAAAAAATCAAAAGTCCAGTTGAGAGAAAAAATAAAAGTGGTTTTAAACATCTTTCATATCCAGCTTTTAGGAATATGAATTTCAAAAAAAAAAAAAATTAAAAAGGGTCGAGCGCACCCATCAGTCGAACCTGTATGGATTGACCCATAAAACAAAAAAAAGCTATTTTTCTGAATTTTATTTTACGTTTGGAAATCAAAAACCAATTTCGAGTTTCTTCAAGCAAATAGTAGAAACACAGCTCTATATTCTTGTAAAATTTTAAAGTTGTCTGAATTTTCCCTCATTTGAATTTTTGTGTGTATGTGAAGGGGAAAATCATCATTTTACAAAATGTCACTAAGTTTAAAACTAATTTTGAAGCCAAAGGAGTTAAAATACAACTTCAAAAGTAAGGTATTTCTTTTATGATACTTAGCACATTATTGGGTATTAATTTCATCAAAGCTAATGCATACCTTAAAGATTGAGATTAAAAAATAAAATGCTTAATTATGAGAAAATTGAAATATTTTCAGTTTTTGAAACTCGGTTAAAAGTTAACTATAATAACTTTGAAAATTTTATTGATTTCAGATTAATTATCCTACTTCATAGATTGCAACAACATATAACTTTTATGTTTTCATTAAATAGTTAATAAGATACAAGTCTTCAAAAATGCAACATTTAACATTTATGAGAATGCTGTTCAATTTGACCAATTTTCAATCGCGTGTAACTATTCAAATAAAAAATTTTAAGCAAAAATATTTTAGATACTTTTATATAGGCATAAAAGGAACCTGTATACCAAATTTCATAAAAATCTGTTACCATGCGGCCACCACTTTTTTGCTCATTTCGTATGGAATGACCCTACTTACATCCGTTTGCTTCTCACTGCCTCGTATGAGACGCCAATTCCTAAAACTTGTAACCATTTATAAAAAGCGAAGTCTTTTAAGTAAACAGTAATTTTCCGAGAGTGAAAGTTAAAAAAACATGTTCATAAAGAAGTGAGAGTTTTCATGGAGAAAAAGCGAAAGCTAGAATGTTTTCGTCTGACATTAAAATTGATGTATCGTGCTCCATCAACCGTCATGTTTAAGGTCATGTTCTGAGGGAAACAGACTGTGAAAAATCACAACCATTTGAATAGCGTCTGCTTTGGGAGACTGCCAAGATGTGGAACAGCTTGATGGAACGGCGAAAGTCGAGGCAGTCATTAAAATGAGATAAGTGGTCAGAATTCCGCAAAAAAAAACTTTTGTTTTCATGATTAACTGAAATAAACAACAAGTACTCCTGTTAATTGTTTGCTTTTTCGAACCTTGAGGGCAAATATTTATTTTCTAGTAATGACTATTCTATCGATTTTTTTTTGTTGTATCCGGACAAGTGTTATTTATTTATTTTTTTATGACTAGAATGAGTTAAATGTCAATAAATGAATTTTTTTAACTAAACCAATGTACAACAAATAAAAAAGCCACCAGTTAATGCAATCAGTTGCGAAAAAATAGAAAAGTTTTAAATGCGAGTAAATGTTAAACAAATGAAAATAGAGGCAAAGCAAAAAAGTAAATAAATCGTTTAAAGGCCAAATGTTCAAGGCCAAATCTCACTAAATCTCTTTTTTTGCAAATGTACAAAGAAAAATATTCAAAAAAATCGATGGGAATATTTGTATGTAATTGTTTGACCCGATAAATTTGTGAATTTTAAGTAAATATACTCCTGGTTTTTATTCTAAAAACATTTTTCTTTTTCTCCATTTCTGTTTTTAACGAATTGCCCCACAAAGAATTTACTATTTGAAAATATTAATTCTTGAAGTTTGACGGATTCTATTGATTCGTAAACTAGAAACGTTACAATCGTACCTTATATATAAATTTATTTATTCACATTAATTTGAAAACAAATGGCTACCTGCATTAAGTTAAACTTTTTCTTGTAGCGATATCAAAAATAAATAATAATCAACTCGAAAAGTTCGAAAAATAGCTTTTAAAACCTTATTTTAATAAATTCTGAAAAAGAAGCGTTGTTAGTTAAACATGCAGACAATAAGTTGAAAAAAAAAAAAAAAGATAGAAATTAAGTAACCACAGTTCCCACACTAAAACGGTTCCCTTGCTTGTTGAGTTTCTATGTTTTTCGGGATTAATAACCAGAATGTCCCGGTGTCAGATATATATGGTTACTACAAATGAATCAGTCGGTTCTGAAACGCTATGTACGCAAAAGCATAGCGCGTACTACGATGAGAAATGTTTGAAAATAACCACAAATTCATCGATTCGGAATTGTATTAACCAAGGGATGGTAATGCGAGTGTAGTATTTTTAAAATGGCAACAAATCAAGAAAATCGCTTTTATTTTGTACTAGCCGTACCCGCACGGCCTTACCCGTAGTAGAAAAGTAAAAGATCATTTGGTTCACCTGTATATTTTCAAATAATGAATGATGAATTTCTCTCTAATTTGCTATGTTAAATGGCTCGCCCACGTCAAGGTTCTACGTTATGATAAATTTGCTCGGTAAAATGTTCTTAAAATTGGAACAGAAAAAGAACAAAATCGAATTTCGAAATATCGCTTCGGGTGTTCTTTGCTATGCTACGAAATAATTTTGTGCCAAATTTCATGAAAATTGGTCGAACGGTCGATTCGCTATGCGCGTAAGAGAGATCCGCACATCCAGATACCCAGACATCCAGACTTTCCGCTTTATTATTAGAAAAGATAAAGATTACGGTATGCGTGATGTTCATCTGTTTTTGCAGCGCTTTGGAGGCCTTATGACCTTGTTTATGCATCCCCACTAATGATCTTCTTCATGTATCCCCACTACCAAAAGCGTTAGAAGAACTCAAGAGTAGTATCCATGAGGCAGTGATGACCATTTTCAAACGGCACTCGGCGCTACCAGGACATAGCTCACATACTGAAAAATAAATAAATAGATAAAATAAAAAATAAACAAGTAAAAAAATAAAATGAATAAACAGATAAATAAATAGATAAAATACAAAAGATAAATAAGTAAAATAAAATAAAATAAATAAGTAAATGAACAAAAATTAAAACAGTAAGTAAATTATAAAAAAGTAATACATAAAAATTAAAATAATGAAAAATTAAAATTAAAAAAATAAAAATTAAATAAATAATTAGAACTTTGAAATTAAATAAATGAAAAACGCTTTTCTTGTTTCTTCGTCATTTAAAAAATCTTGCACTCGAACGCACATGGTTAACACAATTCCAAATTTTTATGAGTTTGGTTTTTCATACATTCTGCAACGTTGTACGTGCAGTGCGTTTGGATTTATAGCGTTTCGAAAACAAATGAATAATTTGTGGTAAAACTGTATTGTACCCACAACCCACGACAAAAAAACCTAGAGCACAATAACAAAATGGCTCTCATTTTTTGCCATTTCTACCATTATTTGTTTCGTCAAAGCTTTTCAGTTTGAGATGTTCTGTGTACTCTAGCCTCAGATAAGCTGGAATGCCGACAGCCAAGGCGGCTCCTTGTCAGTTTGGTCACCGTGTGTTTCCTCACCCCAAAAACATGAAATTTATGCTACTCCGATTCCGATCCGGGCCCCTGGTTTCCGACTAGACCAGCGGTTTCCAACGTTTTTAGTTGTGCGGCCCACCCTAGCGGTTTCCAACGTTTTTAGTTGTGCGGCCCACCAGTTTTTAGAAAACACATTTGAGGCCCACTAACTACTATATGTTACTTGCACAGTCAAAATTAACTTTCTGGAGGGGAGGGGGTTTCATTTGTGGCCTCAAGTGTTAATAATATACCGTTTTAGGAATGAAAGTGTGTTAAAAGCAAAAGTTCTGGATATGTCAACTCCTTTCTCCACTCATGCTGCAATATTGTAATAGATATACTGTACAAGAACAATTTTGAAAAATATTTTTCAGAAAGAAAATGACTTTATTGCATTCTCTTAGCTGGCATAGCTGTAAGAAAACTCAAAATCAAGTCATCAAAACTAAAACTCTATGGGATTTTTAACGCTGTTTTTCCTCTTCGAATGGTTGTTATCTGGATTGAAACTGTATAGTTTAGTTTTAGGCTCAAATAATTCGCAACATTCAATGCATTTCTATATTATTTCTTTTTAAAACTGTCTTAATCAAATAGGTAGGCTGCCGGAAAGCCATTCAAGTGTCTCAACTCACTGGTTAGTCAAGTCAGTTCAAAGAAGTAGGAGCAGTTTTAACTTGAAGCTTGAAGCTAATACTAGTTTATTAGGAAATTTTCTTTAAAGTAGTTTCTGACTCATTAGATTTCATATTCAACTATAGGGGAAAGTTCCTAAGAAATATGAAAAATCTTAATCCTAAAGTTCCTTATTGGCTATGAGCCAGGGAGAACTTTTGAGTGACGGTACTTCTAATAAGCGAATTTTCGCATAAAAGAGAAATGAAGACCCCAAGATTTATCTTGATGGTTTAGATTCTCGACCAGTGTCCACGGCCGAATAACACGCTGTTCGCGGCACATGGGTTGGGAACCGCTGGATTAGACTGACATGGCCTTTCGGGTCTGCGGATAGGGATGATGAAGCTTAGCAGCTCGTATGGATTTCAATTCTGATATATATAGAGTGTTTTTTTTTCCATATCAGAGACTGTCCACAAATCAGGTAAGACTTTGAGGGAGAAAGGGGGGGGGGGGTGAAATTGTGACAGTTTTTGCTGGGGCAACAATAAGCATCACGCATTTTGTTTTATAAGAAAATGTTTGCAAAAAATAGTCATGTGACAAAAAAGGGCAGAAGGGGGGCCAAAAATGGTGAAAAGCTGTGGCATCATTTATGGATAGCCCTTAAAAGACACTCTGTTAAGACTTTTGAAGAAAGGACAGTAATGGAGATTCACGTCTTTAGATCTTTTTCGAACTTTGTTATTCGATGTCGAAAAGCAACTGTTGAAAGTTGCTATTCTTGTACCCATTGCTGTTGGCCAGCATTTTGATTTGCCCATGCAAATCATAGCGTAGTTTTTACATTTGTTTGTTAAATTATACTAGCAATTGCAAATTTTGCCTCAACTTGAGAACAAAAAAAGAATAAAAGAAGACCCTATACTTATACAATTTTTAAAATTTTGCTTCCCAAAAAGATGCAAAATTTTAACGCTTACCTTGTTGATTAGAAAAAAAAATTCCGTTGATTTGATGATAACTGAAATGCAGGCAGTCATCATTCTTCAGTTAAGCTCATTCAAAAACTTGGCGATCAAAAGACTGGCAATATATCGCCAAGTGTCCGCCAAATTATAACACCACTTGAGTTTACATCGAAATTAACAATGATTCCCCCCCCCCAAAAGGGGAAAAAGACCCCTTTAGAAATACCCGAATGCAACCAAAAGGGGGAGGTGCACAACTAGACTCCACTAGGAGTCTATGTACCAAAGTTCAACTTTCTAGGACATACTGTTCTTGAGTTATGCGACATACATACGCACATCCGCACATACGCACATATGCCCATACATACATACGTACATACAGACGTCACGAGAAAACTCGCTGTAATTAACTAGGGAATCGTCAAAATGGATATTTCGCGTGTCTATACTTATGCACTATACTTATTCTTATGCACTTATCCACGTGTGGTCGAGTCGAAAAAAAAAAAAAAAAACTCAGTATTCATTTGGGGGGTGAGTAAAATGGAAATTAAGGTTGATTTTTGAGTGAAATTTTTTTCACGAATACAATACTTCCATTTTTGTAAAAGGAAGTAAAAATTGCAATAAAATAATTCTGTTTAATTTGCTTTGTTCCAAAGAACGTTTTAGATGATATCGGTCAGCTAACCATTTTTTGATTTTAATGGCGCAAGAGCAGGGACGTCAGAACATTTTTAATTTACGTTACTTTAAAATTAGGGAATAATTTTCTACTGTTTAGTAAATAACTTTCAGAATAAGAGAGTCCTAGTTACGTAAAGATCAAGACTGAATAGGAAAATTTCCACTGAATTAGTTGTTTGAGAATTAAATGAATTCGATATTTTCAAAACAGGATATTTTTGTACATTACATATGTACTCAGCATTATTTTTATTTATTTATTTATTGAGATTTAAATTTTTGGATATCAAAGAACTGAAAACGTTTAGTTTAGGTATTTAAAAGGGCAGTAAACTCTCGATTATTCGAGGTCTATCACGCCTCTTTTTCTTCTTCGGCAAGGATATATTACACGTAGAAAAATGCATCGATTTTAACTTAACAACTGAAAAATCTATATGTAGACTAAACGTACCTATTTCTTTCTTCCCCTTCCTTCTAAGGTCACCGAAACCAAACCAGTTGAAACCCGATGCTTTCTTCTAATATTTTTACTCGTGCATACGAGTGACCGGACCAGAAAAAAAAATTGTCAGTATAATTCAAAGCGCATGCGTAAAGATCGGAATCGACGCAGAGAGGTAAACTCTTATCAGCCTAACGAATACCGTCCTTGTTGGCCAAGTGGTGAAAGCTCTTTCATATTCGACCCGTCACGTTAGGGGTTCGGACCCCACTCAGGACATATTCGCTCTTAGTGCTATAAGAATGTCTTGCTTGTATATTAAAATAAATAAATATTGTTTAATTAAATAAATGGTGTATTTGGTTGTTAAAAAGCATATGCTTGATAAATCGTTCAAGAAAGTTAGATGATAGCTAAATTTTGCTAATGTGTAACTTTTCAAACAAGATACCCGTATGATTTTGTGCTACATGTAAATGAACCATTTTTGGAAAGTTATATTTCTTATCCCTTTCTATGCTTACTGTTATGCTTTTTCTTAGGTATTAATACATAAAAATTGTAATTGTAATTATGCGAGCTAAATGCTCCATTATTACAAATATTTTTTTTCTTTCATATTATATTAAACGAAATCGACTTTTTGCCCCGTATTAGGGGCAAGATGACGAATAATTTCATTTTCAATGATCACTTGATGGGTCATGAACTTTTAAAAATATTTAGATGTTAATCCTATAGCATTATAAATTAAGATGTCACGAATTTCACACAAGACATCAGTTAACATTTTTTTATGCTAGTGAAAAATAAAAAACTCTCTGCTATGGTGAAATTGCTTGTTGTGTCATTTTTCCTGAGATCTTCCTTAAGAAAGATTACACAAGAGTCCTGCAGCTCTGTTGACACCACAAAAACTTTCAGAAAAAAAAAGAAAAATAAAAAGCGTTACAGGAAATAAAGCAACATTTTAAACTTCCAGGAAAGGCGCACTTAATGCTGAGCTTTGTTTCTGTAATTTTTATTTAGGAAAAAAAGAATACAACGTTACAGATAATATCACCTTTATCAAAGTATCTCTTTTATCTGCAAAACATTTCACGATATCAACAAAAATTCACGAAATTTAACACAACATTTAAATTTTAGATGTGAAAAATCAGTAAATATTGTAGGCAAAAGCTGCTACACCACCTATCCTGCAGTCTGCAATAGAACTCAAATCACCAGAAAATATTGATTTCGTTTCAATATTTGGATACAGCATTTTTAATTTCAAATTTCAGTATTTTAAATGCATATTTGTAACGATTCACTGTTCATAAACAATACGCATAGCCGTGCGCAAAAGGGAGGTAAAATTATCCATTTAACCTTCTGTGAAAAAAGTATTCAATGTGTATTCACAAACAAAAAATGTGTGAAATAATTGTGAGATAGCTAAGAAATAATATGAGCAAAAAATAATAATGGCTGAATGCATAAAGTAATATAACGTTTCAATTTTGAGAAACTGTTTTTTTTTTTTAATTCATAAAAGGATAGTCTAAAACTGATTAAAAAGCTCCGTTAAATGGGATATGCCGAAAAAGATTTTGCTTTATTGAAAAAAGGAAAAATATATATATTTTAAATTACCTATTCTTATTTGATTATATTTGACTATTGTCAATAAAAAAAAAAAAAAACAAAAAAGAAAAAAGAAAAAAAAAAAAAAAGAAAAAAAAAAAAAAAAAACAAGTGTAGTATGTTGTTCTGACACACGTCAGAAGTTAAACTTTGCAATTTCATCGGCACGTTTTCTCCCGTGCAACTATCTGGTTTTTTCTGCGCCTGACTTAGGCATTTTCACAACAAAATCGTATATTTTAATGGATAAAACATGTTACAAACAACGAGAAACTAAACAATACTCGAAATCCGCCTTTTAATTGTTGCCACAAACAATGAAAAATAATGGTCATTACAAAATTAATTTTGTAAATAAAAGTTAAAAAAATTAATTTTGTAAATAAAAGTTAACAAAATTAATTTTGTAACAAAGTTAACATTTCAAAGCTGAACTTAAGCTATGTGGATTTCGCTTTTATACTGACTTGACTTGAATTAAAGAGAGAATCAATCTTCGAAAACCTGCATTGCTTGCAAAGTTTAAACAGCCAGTTACTCTGCCAGAGTTAAAATACACAAATATATGCTTGCTTAAGTTTAGTATTGCAACTAATTTGTTAAATTTATTAACAAAACTAACTGAAAAAAACTATTATTATTCATTCTTTTTGACGACAAATAAAAAACGGAAGTATTTTAACTTTAGAATTCCTATTATTTTTCATTGTTTTTGGCACTAATTAAAGAACAACTACGTCACTTCCGTCGCACAAAACTATTGTGGATCAGAATTTCACAGCACTCGCATAAAAAGTTTCTCTTCCAAAAAAAGAAAAAAAAAACAAAAAATATTGACAGCAGAATCCCTTTGAGAAGATCTCGATTTTTCTCACATCAAAAATTAGGCATAAAAGATTACCACTCAACATATATGCGTGCAATTAATACTGAGTTGTAATCCATTAACTTAACTCCATATTAATCCGTCTCCCATGACTCAAAGTCATGCGGTACGCCACTGAAAAATTAGTTTTGCAAAGAAAACACGAGCATTAGAACCGACAACAAAAAGTATCATGCGTAAGTTAATCGTCGACACATTCAAAGATTTGTACTTAATCGTTCCACAGGGAAAGAGGTTATTTCCCATCATTGTTGAAAGTGAGATTAATTCATAATCCGCATCCGCACTTTCGTATGGGAAACAGCAGCGGACAAAACCTCCTCAAAATTGTCAGAAGTGATTAGCCTAGATTCAGAACGTTGAACACCGGGTATTTCAAGAGCTGGGAGCGGAAATGTCTTTCGGGAATTAATCTTTACGAGATCGGTGCAGAAGGAGGAAGAAACATCAGAAAATGGTAAAATGACGCCAGCAAGGGTGGAATCATAGGCGAAAAATATCCCAGATTAAACTAGCCACTGTAATCCAGTTCCACGGAAAGGGAATGGCAGAAAAACATGATGTCCGTCGAGGAACACTTCGAAAGTCACGTAATAATGATAATTGTAAAACCAAATAAAAATTCTCTGAGCATCTCTTGCTTTAGGATTAGGGATGGAGGGGAAGAGATGAATCCTATAAGGGAAAAATGAAGGAAATCGCAATAAACTATAAAAATTATTTTTTAACTTACAAGAAGTAAAATTTATATAGAAGCAGAGAGTGACAAAAATTCTAAAATCTTAGTAGCGAGAAAAACATTTAATCATCAGACAAATTATTTCTCAGAGTTAGAGTAAAGGTTTTGTATTTTGTCTCCTCTAAGTTATATATATATATATATATATATATATATATATATATATATATATATATATATATATATATATATATATATATATATATATATATACACACAAACACAGCCTCCATTAGACGAAAAGAAAAACCCCTTAAATAAATGGCTTATTGAGCTCACGAAAATAACTTCAGATGCATTTCCAAAAGAGGAAGAAAAATATGCATACACTAAAAGAACTGTTAACCGAATGTATACAAACCGAAATTCTGTTTATCCGAAATTGCTATGCCAAAAATAGATACTGCACAGAATAGAAATAAATGGCGAAAGTACGTTTAAAACTGTAAATTATCTCTATATATTCATAGTTTCTTTCTATGTATTCAAGTTTTAACTTTCATTTTTACGAGAACAAATGCATGCTAAGAAAGTTTTAATTAGTTTAAACTTCGAAAATATTACTATTTTGTATTTAATTGTTCTTTATAGTGGATATAAAATAGTAAATTATCATGGTTTAACCAAAAATAAATAAATAAATTCCGGTTGAATTTTCTCTCTTTTCGATCAATTCTAGGGACATACTGCTAGAAATCTGCATGCACGTGGGTTCATGTCGTACCACACAAGTAAAAAAAAAAAAAAAAATCAATGCACATAAAGCGGAAAAAAAAATCCTTCACTAGTTAAACTTACTCTTTGAGAGTTCACTTATTTCACTAGTCAAGTTATTCGTTTATTTTTTCCTTTAATTATTCATTCGAATATTCATACATTTATTCACCTAAAAATACATTTAATAACTAAATCTAAGGATTTTTTTTTTCAGTTTTTAAATCGAAAATATGTTATTAAAAAATATATTAATTATCCCTTTGCCACAATTGCATCGAAAGTGATAAATTTTAATTTTTACTTGAAGGTCAAAATGAAAAATAACGTTTTATCAAACAGTCTATTACGGAGTAGATTGTTATCTCTTCATGCAAGGTAATTTTAAAAAAATGTCCACTTTATTCATTTTGGAGAATGTAAATTACGTGCTAAGGTAGAACTAGAAAGTCAAAGTTTGGTCCTGATGGCAGAACCGGACTGTTGGTATATTGCATACAGTTATGTCTTAGTCCTGGCTTCAGGGTTCTAACTTATTGATCAATGAATAAACTTTGCCTTCAAGTGACGAGTTGAACTGAACCATTGCTGCGGACTCTCGCTGGTGTGCTAAGTTTACTTTAGCAACCAGTTTGTTGGAGCTCTATGCTTCAATGAGATGACATCTGTCTCCAGCTCGGTTATTGTCTATGCCAGATTGATAAGTCCATAACAAGGACGAAACTACAATTTTTGGATGCAATAGACTGGCTGTAGTTATGCTGCATGCAGTTCTGCCTTAGCCCTGGCTTTAAGGTTGGTAACTTACTGCTTTATGTCCAAGCTTTGCCTTTAATTGACGAGTTGACCGTACCATTGGCGTGGACTTTCGCTGATTTTACTTTAACTACCAGTTTGTTGGCACTCTCAGCTTCAATAAGAGTACATCTGCCTCCAGCTCGGTATAATCCAGACTGATGAGTCCATAACAAGGACGAAACTGCAGTTTCTGGATGTTATAATCTGGTTGTCGGTATATCGAATATAATGTAAGACATTGTATATTAACTGTTTAACTTTTCTCCGCAATGACCAACTTTTAAACTGATAAGCAGTTTTATTGCAACAATGAAAAATTAGCTTATTTGAAGAATTAAATGAAAATTCACCCAAATGTTAGGTTGAAACTAGATAGAAGTTTGATTACTTCTGTTTCTATATTCGTAAAATGATAGTTTATTTTTACTTTACAGACAAAACATTTTAAACCGTATTTCTTGTTTAGAATATAACATGAAATCGACCCCGATTTCATGTTATATTCTAAACAAGAAAGAAAAGATAGTTACCCTACGCTCTTCAAGTGCTCATCAAAACAGATGCTTTTCCTTATCCGATATGACACTTCCGCGTACCTTGACTTGTTTTGTCATTTTCACTTCATTCCCACCCAGTCAAGAGAAAAATGCCACGAAAATTCATTTCTAATGTCTTGCGGAAAGCTTCTTTTTTTGACAGGTCGAAATTTTCCGCATTTGTTTAGAATTCTCGGAAAAAATGGATAAGTTTTCACTAGAAATTGCCGTTGGACGTATTTATCAAACTGGCAAGAGTAGAATTTTTTTCTGACAGCCCAAAAATAAGCCGAGGAAATGGTGAAAATTTAATTGTATGCAGGCTGAGACTTGAGAAAATGTTGTACTGGAATATTTTTTATACATTCTTTCCTAAATATGGAAGTTGGTATAAAAATAATGATTTTTCAGGAGTTAAACCTACAAACTAGCTTTGTTGGAGTCAACTTAAAGCTTAAGATTAAGAAAATATACGACTTCAGTAATATGTTCACACACTTGCTTTGAATTTTTTAGCCTTAAAACAGTGAGCAGACCCAGATTGACCTCTATTTTTTTTTTCAAATTGATTACGTTTCTCGGCGTTGCACGGTCTACCTCGAAAGTAGACGTTGTGTCAAATGACGTTTGCTCAGCAATCAATGTTAAAAAAAAGAAAAGAAATAATGGAAAATTGTCACATATCGGAATTATGGCCACAGTTCTTAAAAATCCCCATTACAGTTTGAATCTTAGTTGCTAAAAATTCCCATTTGGTAGAGAAAACTTCATTAATAAAGTTTACACCCCTATAAAATCAAAATACCCGAATGAATAAGGAGAAATATAAATAAAAGGATCATTAGAATAAGGGCAACATTACCATAATAGCGTCAACAGAGCCTTTGAATCATCATTAGAATTATGACAATAGTCTCCTAAAATCCCCAGTACAATCTCAACATTAGTCCCTAAAAATTCACTATTGACTGGGGAAAAAAGTCCTTTTAGGTATCTATCAAAGTAAGGTCAACAGTTTAATTGAAATTCTTTGGATAAAGATAATAGTTTGAAAAGCCAGAAATGAGAAAGAAAAATCAAAATAACATCGACTTTGTTTCTTTTATCACTATCAGAAATGGAAAAAAAGCTTCCAAAAATTTCCCCTTTGAATAAGATATCTAAAAGTCGGTATTAGAATAACGACGTCAGTTCCTCAAATTCAATATCAGCCTTAATATTATAATTCTAAAACAATGTAAACGATAAATCTATAACTCCCGATTAGAACAAAGTAAATAGTAAAAGTTTTCAGTTTTAATGCTTCTGAAATCTTTGATTCCCTTCCGCTGGCAGTGCAAAAATATTAATAAATCGCAGAAAAATAATGAAACGGGAACAAACTTTTCAATTTCCCGATCGTAGGAAAAGCCTCAAAGCAAAAGTACGAATATTATTTGTTTACACTTGGGAAAAAAATGGCAACAGATTTTTGTTCTCAAAGATTTTATTCATGCTAATAAAAATTTGAGCTCGCAGCAGTTCCGTGACCAGAAACCGCAAACGATACTTCAAAAATAAAGATAATCCTGGTTTTAGAATATGAAATCAACTTCATATGAAGAATGTAGGGGTGCTTTAATTATCCCTTAAACTGCGTGTAAAGTTCACTTTGTGGTGAATTACATCTGTAACGGAAGGACAGTTTTTTTCAAAAAATCGTTTCATTTCTGTCTGTGAGGACATTAAAATACATACTTTAAAAAAAACTGATGCATATACTTTTATACGCATCATAGTCAGTTGCTAAAAAAGCCAAAGACAAGAATATTTTGTTAGTATTATTTTTAAAGTCAAATTTGATAAACGGTAATGGAAAGAATTTTTAACCGACTTCAAAAAGGAGCCGGTTATACGTTCATACCATAGACTAATAATAAGAGTAGACCGAGCTTTCTCATTCTTGCTGATGAAGAAAATTGGTTCATAGATGTATCATGTGACTAGTGGAAGAGATTGGCGAAGACTTTGCCAGCATGGTTGCTAGATGGCAGCATTATCTACAGTTTGGCACTCGACATGTATTTTACGACAATGTGTTTTCATTAAAAAAAACTTCCAGGTGCAGAGATTGAACTGTTTTTCTTTTAGTTATGCATTATTTTGACATTAGTAATAGTTTTTGATCAGTTTTCGGTAACTTTTATTTCATTTGGAGCTGTCAGCGTTGGCGTGAACGAAATGGCGTAAACGTTTTGCGTTAACGCAAAAATGTACTAATCGGTATCTTAAATTGAAACTGTAGGTAAAAATCTTACCTTTTGCTGATTCTTCTTGGTCGCTTGCATCTTTTATTGCTTAGAGAGTTATTGAAACTGACTAAAGAAAATGCACAATACTATCTAAACGAAAAACTCACTATATTAACAAAATATTTACAACTTAGAATAACAAATTTACAAATCGGACTCCATAAAAGATCATTCTTCCGTGTTCCATAAATTCTATTTATTTTATTTCGCGCTGGCGTTGATCGTCTGCTACGATTAACGCCCGCTGTTGCTAGGATATCCACCAGTCACATGGTTTGGTTTATGAGCAGCAAAAGGGTTGCCATAGCTCCGTCTACTCTTATTATTAGTCTATGGTTCATACCGTATGTATGTTTTTTACTTTCTTCTATATCTAATATATAGAAGAATGTATTGGATTCGTGCAAATTTTCGAATTTCGAATTTTGACGGATTCGAACGTTTTGAGGTGTGCTGAGTCCATTTCGACTATTTTTGGAAAATGTCTGTCTGTCTGTGTGTGTGTATGTATGTGTGTGTGTATGTATGTGTGTATGTGTGTGTGTCACGTCTGTGTGTGACCAGTTTTTTGTGGCCGCTCTACAGCAAAAACTACCGCACGAAATCGAACGAAATTTGGTACACATATGTGCCCCTATGTGAACTTGTGCCCATTGGTTTTTGGCGCGAATTCCTCCAAGGGGGGGGTGGAGCAATGGGACGTTTTTTGAGTTACGCGTGCTTGCTATTCCTCAGGAAGTAACTGGCGGAATCAAACAAAATTTGGACCATATGTTGCCATTAACAGGAACAGGTGCTGATTCAATTTTGGTGGCAATAACTCAAACGGGGGCTGAGCTATAGAACGTTTTTTGTCGTCAATTGTGACTGCTGTATCTCAAGAAATAATGAACGGAATGAAAGAAAAATTTATCGGCAAGTAGACCTTAGTGGGTATAAGAGCTGATTTTATTTTGGTGTCAAAAGCTGAAAAGGGGGTGGCGCAATCGAATGTTCTTTTTTTTCATTGTGAGTGCCATTTCTCAAGAAGTAATGCTACGTTCTGGATGAAATTTGGAATAAATGTGAATCTATTTGTAAATAGGCGTTGTTTCAATTTTGGCGCCAATCGCTCCATGGGGGTCTGATTTTTTTTTTGTGTTAATAAAAATAGCTTTATAAATGCAACAATAAGAAAGATAAATTACAATATTCTCGTCTGCTTATTTCACGTGATTTTAATTTTCGGGAGATAATCGGAAATGTTATCGCAATGATTTAAAATTAATAACTGTTGCCATTTTATGTTTGTTAACAAATAAAACATCTAATTAATTCAAGCAAGGCTTTTAAAATAACTTTCAAGTCGTTCTTTGCTTTGCTTTTGCGGGAATTCAGGAATTCGGACGGTCGTCAAGTTTTTTTTTTTGCTGGGAATATTGCATTCTTTTCAAGCATAGGGATTGATCAGAATTCACAAGAAAGATATTGAAGAAAGTTTCGTGATGGCCACAACATACTAGTTTTTGTTTGTCCACTCATAGCGTCTCACCTAGTGAACCGATTTTGATGATTCTTTTTTTAATGGATAGAGGATGGCTCAGCTTAGGTCCCATTACTTAGTTTGACCATATTTGTTCTTTAAAAAAAAGTTATGGGCAAAAAACAGTAAATTTTATGCAATTTCCCTATTAAATGATTAAAATGATATTGTAGCAAAGTTCGCACTTTTCATCCGTGGATAACGGTGGCTCAGTGGTAGAATTCTCGCCTCCCGCACGAGCGACCCGGGTTCAAATCCCGACTAGGACAAAGTGAATTTTACTAAAATTTCATTTCTACTGTTTCCCGTATTTTCTCGAATGTTCTATTAATTTCTGTATCTTTCCAAGTCTGGAAAGTTCCAGCACTTTCTCAAGTTGTATATAAGGAGATGTAACGTTCATTCGTGGTCCTGAATAAAGATCTCGAGTTGAGACTAACGAGTATTCGCTTCATTTGGCTTTCACGTTGTCTTCGCTATCTTCATCTACGCGACAATATGAAACTCATTGTTATAAAAGTTTGGTGCCATATAACATTAATAGTAATTGTAATAATAATTTTGAATAAAGGCTTTTCTAAAGCAATACAGTGATATAGAGCGGAACTTCTTACTAGGTAACTTCTTACTTTTACTGAAATATCTACATTTACACTAAAAAGAATGAAATAAAAAAATTTTGAAAAAAAAAATAGAACCGACTTCAAAATTGCTCTAAAAAGTGAAAAATAATTTTATTCTTTAAACACCATCGATAATGCTTTTAAACATAATTTTTGAAGTTGGCGCAAAAACGATAAATAAAATCATTCACAGTCATAACTCAAATACAACTATAAATTTAACCAGGACCAGTTTCTTCACTATCACATGCATTATGCATTGATGACAGCATATTTGAATAGCGATATAAGTGTTTCGTTCGTAACTTTGGATGCTTTTCTGAAAAAAAGTATGAACGAAGCATGTTTACACTGGATTTTAGGTTTTGTTTTTGCGCCAACTTCAAAAATTATGTTTAAAAGCATTATCGATGGTGTTTAAAGAATAAAATTATTTTTCACTTTTTAGAGCAATTTTGAAGTCGGTTCTATTTTTTTTTTCAAAATTTTTTTTTTAAATTAATTCAATTGATTAAACTTTTCATTTTATCACTGCAAAACAAGAAGCAAATAATTTTATTTTTTGTGCTTGTCATCCTATTTTTTTTATTTGCTTCATTACGCTATTTATAAAAAATTGTTAATTTTGTTTAAAAAATATATTATTCACAATTGTATTCGAGAATAAGTAACTGATCAAAAGCATCATAAGTTCATTAAAGGTGTGTACATTTTTTTCACAAACGTCCTAGTGGATATAAAACAATGTTATTTTGTGTTTACATTATTATGAGTTAATAAGGAAAATTAGAAATAGTGTTACTTCTTAGAAACATTATGTGGAAAACTGAAATCAATAAATAAATTGCTGATCTAATAAAAAAGCTATATATTTTCTCAGTGGGATCAAGTATCCCCCATGAAGGGATCATGTATCTCTTGATGTAGGGATAGATGATCCCTTTATGAAATTGTTGAAAAAAATAATTAAAAAAAAATATTTGTTTAACTTAAACTAAAAAAATACTGTCAGATAGAAAAAAAATTACCTTTGTTCACGTACTTGGGGGGGGGGGGGGGGGAACTGATAATTTGCAGCAGAGAAAAAAATTGAAAACAAAAGTGGGGATGGAGTATCCTCTTGCCGTATGTTCACCCCGGTACCCCTGATAACATACATACAAAAAATCATGATGATCGGTTGATTATTTTAAGCATGAAATAATTAAACAATAAAGAAAAAAAAATAACTATTCGAACAAACAAACAAACAAACAAAAAAAAAAAAAAAAAAAAAAAAACTATGCCACTGTTGCATTTATAATACTAGGAAGGATAAGGATTTCTTTCTGAACCCCCTTAAAGTATGATTTTTCTCGAAAAACTGGCAAAAATGGTACTTTTTTTTTTTGAACAGATATGAATGAATTAATAGGTATAGTGTTAGTATTATTATTATTATTTCTTGAGCAATCACGATTGCTAATTGTTTTCATTCGGCCGTCTTTGACGTTCCGGTTCCTTTTTCGACTCCACCGTCCTCTGCAGGTGCGGCTTCTCCGGTCTTGAGCAATGTCCCCCAGAATCAGCTTCTCCTGGTAGGTGGCGTCCATGTCCTGTAAACACACACGCTCATACACATACACACTCACATATACGCAGTCACACACACACGCGCGGCTTTACACACATACACTCAAACGTTCATTCACACAGGTCTACGCACACACACAAGCCTACACATACACATACACAACTATACACACGTAAACGCCCAAGAAGAGGGGCAGGCTTGGGGGGACAGGAGCCGTTTCTAGAAACAATGACTCCAATGAGTAGGGTCTTGTCGCAACTCGTGATTGCGAAAAACATAATTTGAATTCAAAATTTCAGAATTCAAATTAATTTTACTTTTTAAATTTCATTTACGTGAGATGGAGAACTTGGGGGTGGGGAGAGGCGTCGAAAAATAGCTCACTGTCAATGTGTTAACGATTTCATTGCTCTTGTTTTTTGAATTATCAGCTGTTTGCAGCTGTTAAAATCTAATTGTCATATTTACAAGCGCAGGAATAGATAAAAATATCAGTTTATCAATAAACTTTATGCCCTTTGATATTTCAAAATCTGTTTAAAAATGTTCTTTGATAAAAACTCAGTTTTGTGCTTGGTGTTAAATTTTTTATTTCTGGTATTTAAGGATATATTTTTTTTTTTATCTTGCGCTTTACTCTTGCAGTAGTTAGGGTTGGTTTTAATGGTGTATTTTACATTTAGATTCTTTTAATTCGTGGTCCCCTTTGCAAGGTTCATTATTTTCCTATTTTCATATATTTTTTCTGTGGCTCACTTGATTAGCTCTGGAGCCTCTAAGGGGGCCATGTTGTCCCCGTTCAGAAACCCTGATTTAGGTTATGCATTATGCAACATGAATTGCAAACATTAATGTTAAAATCTGAAAGTAAATTTTTTAATTGATTTTTTTCAAATTTGAAGCGAAGGAGTTATTTCTGCTTGCATTATTTAATGAGGAGGAAATAAATTGTTTGTTTGTTTCATCAGCAAGAAAAAGGTTAGAAGATAACAAGAAGAAGATTTGCCTAAGGCAGCTATTATATGCCCTCCAACATTATTATTTAAGTACAAAACAGAGAATTTATGAGCTTTTCTTATGATATTTACATTGGGATGCTTATTCTTCCTCAAGAAAACAACACTTAATTCTTTTAATGAAAGAACCTGAACAAGTGAATGAAATAGAAAATGCAAATGGCCTATTTTTTTGCTTGAGTGGTTACGGAAATCTCGTATCACAATAAAATGCATAAACAACTTAATGGTGAAACATTGTTCGGAGATTGAGCCAGATAAATACTCGTCTTGAATATCAAAGCTTTCGATTATTAAAACCTTCGAAAGGGAAGCGGTCTTCTTCTTGTCACTGTTACGCATCGAAGAAACTGCAGTAACGATTACAGAGGATAATAGTGATTATGGGATTTAAAACGAAACTGAGCAGTATGTGATGAAAATTTAGGAAGTATCATGAGTTAAGTTCGATTTATATTTTAATACTTTTAATAAGTAATACGGTTTTATGCAAACGAATCTGAATTTATATTCAACACAGTGATTGAAACACAACGAACTTTTAGTGACTAGATGTAAGATTGTAAGCAACTTTTAAGACTTTTCCTTAAAAGTACGCTTTTTTTTCTTCCTAAAAGTAAATTTATCTATTCAATGAATCTCGTTGTTAATTCTACGTTGACTATTAATAGTACACATGAAATTCTGATATGCAACAAATATAGTGAGAAATTAACAATATTTATGTGAAAATATTAAATAAATAAACCGAATGTTAATAAATTCGAGCTGATTTAATTCATCGTATGCATTACTACTGCCGTTTGTTCCTTCGAGATACGATATGAACACTTGTTGGCTTATAACCATGCAGTACCTAGCTGGCTTGAAGTTACACTTTTGACCAAAACTACAGAAAATTTGAGAAACGAAATAAAATAAAATAAAAATAAAAATAAAAATAAATAATGCATTTTAAAGAAGTATTTTTTTTTTAAAGTTAAACCGATTTTTTTTGAAAATGTAAATGTGGTAAAGAGAATTGATTAAGTAAGAAGTTCATTAAAGCAGAATAAAATACTCAAAGAAGTATCATATTATTATATGGATTATATGCCAATTAGAGTGGCTGCTGTGATTAGAATAAGAGTTGTCCTAGAAACATATTAAATGTTGTTCGGTTCAAATGCACTCGAAAAATATACCTTTTCTATTCACTTCTTGAACTTGAAAATGTTTCCTTATTTCATTTCATTCCGGGGTTGGGGGGGGGGGGATTCCATTTTCTGGATGAACTGTAAACTTTTTTCATGCTATATTTTAAAAAATTAAATAACTAATTTTGTTTAATAATTTAACTATAACTTGAATCTAAATTAAATTTACGTATTGAAATTAGAAAATATGGTTGAATTGCAAAATTATTATTATTATTAATATTATTATTATGGCCTTACTTTTAAAAAAATGCTATATTTTGAAACTTCTATTATTTTTTTGTCAGTAGTATATATCGAAGAACAATATAAAAACACTACATTTTAAAATGATTTTAAAGAATAATAACTAAACTTAAAATTGCACTTGTTGTTTCAAAATTTTACACTGGGATCTAGTGATTGCAATACCGGTATACCGATATACCGAATATCGGTATACCGGTGTACCGAAAATTTCCCAGTTTTTAATATGGTCATAATCAGTAAATGGTTGGCTTTAGTAAATTGGGCTTTAGTAATCCCTACTGGGATCCAAATTTTTGATGCAATGATTTTCCTCTTGCTACTCGTATAGCTACCATTTAATTTATCAGCGTTGTAACAGCGCAAGTCCGTACGTTTGTATGCATCAGACAGACGGGTTCACGCTCTCTTTCAAAGCAGTTACAGTGTGATTTACTTTAGTTTGACTTTGAGGTACACAATTTAGGACACACTAACATCATACATGCTAAAATGTATCCATTTGCCGACTGAAAGTTGTTAAAAAAATCCGCATCAGTAAAAAGCAGAAGATAAAAGGAAACACATTTTGGAGATGATGCATTTAAGTTCATTAGATATAAAGCAAATAAGAAGCAAATAGTTACAGCTTTTAATTTGATAGCTAATTTTTTTTTCTAGTTCAATTTCTTCGTATATTTAACCTTTTAGTGATATTTACTGTACGGATTTTATTTGGATATGCCGAATATAAATTGGAAATCTTTTATCTATTGTAATTTAGCTATGGCAGTAAGCCACCATATTGCATGCATTAAAACTTCCAAAAATAATTGAATAAATAAGCAATGATTTTATCTACATATTATTATAGAAAGCAAAGTTTACACGCTTCATATTTTGAAAGAAATTATTTAAGGTAGAAATGAATAAATAAATAATGGTCGAACTATTAAACATTGTACTAAAACAATTTGCATCCATTTACATAAATACTTTCATTCAGAAAATGTTTATTCAACATTCTTTAAAATATTTTTATCATTATGTTTCAGTGAAACAAAAGGAGCGTTCGAAAAACATCAGAGAACACTTCTTTCTGTTATTAAGTTCGCGAAAGTGGAAAGCTCATGTGAATATTTCCGTCACTTGGTCCGGCATGGTACATACGTGTATTACTTCCTGGTAATGATCTGTCTCTCCGCTGTTGCCAATTTTCAGCTCTAAGTATCCAAACTGTTATTTTCTAGTAACAAGAAACCAATAAGTACATGAGAAAGAACGATGATTTTACCTGAGAAACAATGACTTGCACCTGATTCGAATAACTAAATAACGGACACACTATTAGTTTCGCAGAAAGGAGGAGAAAAAAACTTCTACGTCCAACTTGGCAAATAAGTAATAATCGCTTCTGTGGTAGCAAGCAGTAAGTAATCGCCTCTGGACATATTTCGGACAACGGAATGGCAACAAAGAAAAAAGGCGAAATAACCGTTATGGACCAAATTAAGTGGAATTTGATGACCGTGTTTGCTCTCAATGTTTTGTAGGAAGCGAGGAGTCCCTGTTACGCTATGGGATCGGGGTGCTTTTGGGTATAGGAAGTAATTTTTTGAATAAAAATGTTCTTGTCAATGGTGCAAAAAAGGGTATATAAAGCTCTGGAGCGTACTACAAGTCATTCAAACATCTAGAACGAGCTGTGTCTGTGAACAAGACCTGCTCGGTTGAAGGTATATATCTCTCTCCCTTGGATTATTTTTATTGGATTATTTCTTTTGAGCCCAGGATATTATTTGGACATGAAACAGTAAGATTTTTCCATTTTTATCTTTTGAAAGCAGGCTAAAGCTTGAGGCGTCCGAAAGACCGCGCAACAACGATGAAAATAAAATAGTAAAATATTTCGAACTTTAAGGCTTAAAAACAAATAGTGACAGAATAACGTCGTTTTATGCTAAAATATATTTTTAAAAAACTTTTTAAACATGGAAAGAAAAGCAATCTAAAATTCATTTCATCATCAAAAAACTTAAGTAGTTAATGGAAAAAAACTCGGTTTTAAATGCAACGAAAAAGTAAAACAAAGCTGAGAAAAATATGTTTTTTTCTGTCTTCAGGCAACTTTTTGTATTTATAAAAGTTGAGCCCGATTTTAATCGCAAAAGCAATGCATTAAAAATATTCCAGTATTGGGGTGTGTAACAACAGTTTGAGTTATTGAAATGCATTTTTCAGTGTCAGCAATAGTGTTTTAAAATATTTCTTTCATTTGAAATATATGTTTTTATGATTAAATTAGAAGCGAAAGAAACTGAGTTACAATCTGTAGAGTTCGATAAAAAAAGAAGTTGCCCGTAAAGACCATACTCGAAGATACAAGTTTCAAATAATTAATATGTTTTTAATACTTTTAGTAAAATATGCGCCAGTGAAGACAAAGCTTACTACATTCTGGTATTTTCCTGATGATAAAATGTTATACCTCTGAAAATTTAATTTTCCATTTCATATTAGATTAGCACGCTCAAAATCTGAGAAAGATTCCTTCATGCTCTTCTAAAAGTTTTGAAATTACGCACTTATTTGATTTAGAAAGAAAACTCTTCTTAACTGACTTCTTTTAAGCCTTAAGCATGGAAATTAAACCTTTTTGATAGATGAATGTAGATCTCCGCGTCATTAAATGCATGGATGAAGTTTTTTTTTTTTTGTGTTTTAAAAAATCTTGCTAATTACCTAACTGGTGTCAGAGGCGGCGTTAAAATAAATATTTATCAAAGAGTGATATTTAGTTCGCTTTTTTAACGCAAAGCTTTCGTTACATGACGCATACATTTGTGATTGAATTTTGCGAAATCTTAAAAAAATTTGCTTTGAATATTTTTCACAAAAACTAAAATATAGATTTAAAATATGAAGAATATCATTAAAAGTATTGCTTAAATAATGTAGTTATAAAAAGTAAATCATGATGAACGAAATATTTTATAGCAACTAAAGTAATAATCAAATATTCTTGGTCGTATGCTTTTCTGTTCGTCAGTTCATTTTTCTACACTGAAAAAGGTGTCCCATTTAACTGCAAAACACGCGTTTGTTATTGTCAGAAATTTTTGTGCCTTTTAATGCTGTTAATAGTTTTGCTTTTTATTACAAAAGCTTTTTATTTATTTCTTACATTTAAATTTTAATGAATATCTCTTGAACTAAAAGTTTAATGAAGAATTGTAAACTTGGCACTTATTCGAGCAATATTTACAATCTACATTTTTAATATTAACTGATCCAAATCTAAATTCTTTCAAAAGTTACTTGACGTGCTAAAAAGACATCAACAAATTCTAAACGCAATTATTACTCTGAATTATGACTTATATCACTTCCATATTTTCGTACTAAACGTTAAGTAAATAGTATAGATAATTGCATCGTCCATAAAGTGATATCCTCAGCCATTTTAGCGCCATTTCGAATGATTACTAACTTCAATATTTTTGAAAATGCTTACTCGTAAAAGATTATGAAATTATAGGGCCATGTGGTTCTTTTAACAGACGCCATTAGAGCAGTTTATCTCAAGTTAGAATGAATTACGAGAAAGCCTTACACTTGGACAAATTAGCCGTCACAGATCACTAATTAAAGTTAATGAATTGGCTGAATTTTATTTTAGTTTAAAGTTTGTTCGACTGAATATGTCACAATTGAATTTTTAATTCATCAAATGTAAATATATTTAATGGGTTTTAAAAATTGAAGTACATATGTATTGTTCAAAATTACCCCAAATAATTTACTTTTCTCATGTGGAAATGCATTAAGTTTTACATCGACAGAAAATGTTATTGAGCAATACAGAAATATCAGCGATTTGTTAGAAAACATCGAATAAAAAAAAAGACTATAACGAAAAAAATATGTTTAAAGCTAAGTACAGTCAATCCTGTTTATTAGAATATCAGTTAAAAAAATAACCCGCTTAATGTAATACATTTTCCAAGCACCAAACTGTTGTACTTGGTTGTTTTGATCCCGTATAATGGAATATCCCACTTATTAAAATAATTTTTCTTGGCAATTTCGCTATTCCATTAAGCGGGATCGACTGTATTTTTCATAGTAAAAAATCAATGGTCTTAATAACCAGGTTTGAAATTACCAATTTTTACCATAACTTGAAATAGAAAAAAGAGAGAAAATAGGGTTAGAAAAGACTTGTACTTTTGAATTAGACAATTTTTAACAGAACCAATACTTTATTTGGAATGAATAAAAATCCTGCGCTTTTTCGACTTCTGAAGCATTTAATAACAATCATCGATACAAATATTTTATTTACTTTACAGTTATTTTACTTGGAAAGTACGTGCAAGAAAATCGTGTTGGTTTTTGGAGCTTGCATGCTTTAAATGCTGCGTCGTGCAGCATTTAGTTACTAGTAGAAATCCGGCTATGTGTGTGTGTGTTTTTTTTCACTTTCTATTTCCAAAAATAAATAAATAAATAAATAATTTTAAAATTGTATTTTTGCCCAAGTATGATCTTTGAAAATTATTTTCAAAATATGTTTTCAGATGGATTGAAAAAAAAGTTTTGTTAAGAAATGGAAATATATGAGATATGATTACTATTTATTTAGATTTGTATGTACCTTTCTGGAGAAATATCATAATTAAAATGACATGGACAGGTAATAATTCTCCAAAGCCTATTACTGAATAAAAAATTTATGTCTTACTTATTAAAACATGATTAAAGTAAATTTATTCTTTGAGAAATTTCTGGGAAATTGAAGCTTTATGTTTCATAAACTATGTGGTTACAGTTAAAAAACATTTTCACTTTGAAAAACATGATAGTAATGTCTTAAAAAAATTCCGATTACCTGCACATAGATTTCATAGACTTCTAATCATTGCATTAGCAAAAAGGAAAATCGTAACACTTGCACAAAGTATTGTTTTAAGTTAGAATTATGATGTAAACAAGTTGTGCATAACGTTACTTTTATTATTTGCCACAAGTTGTTAAAGTTTTACGTGCCCAAAAAATTGGCTTTCCGATACCACTCTTCTAATGCAACAATTAAAGATGAAAAGTATTTCATCAGTCATTGTCGTAAAACTAGAAAATGCTATAGTACAAAGGTAAATTTGCATTCCAAGTTGGATTTCTTGAAAGTTCAGAATGGTTTACTTTTTCAGTTACTGCAGTTTTTCAAAGTTTTCATTTAATATTTTCGTCTCTAGTATATAGCCTTCTAATTTACTTTTATGATGCAACTAAAGGCTGTTATGCAAATAAATTTGTCTCCTCACAACATCCCTTCTCGGTAGTTATTAAATAAAAACATTATAATGGAATAATCTAAAATAATATTATAAATAGCACAACTATATTGATTTACCAAACATAACATATAAGATGTTTTTTTTTTGTTTTGAAGTTTTAAGGTTTTGTCTTTACGTTGTAAACGATGTATGTATTTAAGCGAGTTATTTGCGAATAAAAAAGAAAACTCTGTCCCTTGTAATATCATATGATTTTTTTCCATTCTTTGAAAGTTTTCAGGGTGAATTTCAGCTTGTAATTCATAGATAAAAATTTAAATGGGCTATGCCTAAAAACTTATTGAAAATATTCTAATATTTTGATCTTTCTTTACTTTAATTCTAGATGAGGATCAACATGAAGCTTTCGCTAGTGTTCCTGGTGTTTGCTGTGCTTTATGTATCAGCAGAGCCAGAACCAGAACCAGAACCAGAACCTGAGCCATTTGCGGAACCTGAACCTATGTAAGTCTTATTTGAATTAGGTTATTACATTAAAAAAAAAAAAAAAAACCTTAAGGTTTCAAATGTTTCTATCGTTTTTAATTACAATTTTCTCAGCTTTTCTTCATAAGAATATGTCAGAAACGTCTTTTATTAGAATGCCAGTTTTTTTTCTTTGATAAATTTTTTTTTACATAAAATGCTATTCAAATTTCCTCGCCATTGTCAATCAAAGCTCCATTTATCTACATTGCACTAACCGTTTATTCCCGAAATTTTTACTTAATTTTAAATAACTACGTTCCGGTTATATTCTTCGGGTAGTATATATCCGGATTTCTTCATTAATCACTGTAAAATAAAAAGTATAAATTTAATAAATTCTAGGAGGAAACTCCCAAAATAAGGTATTTAACATTTCGTTCGAACTATAAACTGAGATGATTAAAAAAAAAACTTAAAATACTTTGATTTGGACCAATAATTTACTGAAAACAAATGACTGCATTTTTTTCCTTCCTTTAAAAGTCTTTTTAACCTCCAAAACGGATATTAGCAATAATTTTATCAATTGTTTTCTTTGATAATGTTAAATTCATCGTTTATTTATTTATTTATTTATTTGTTTGGCAACCAAACTAAACGTTCTTATTTCTGTGAGTTTGAGATACTAAGTAAAATAGAGCAGCCTGCCATATAAAGATAGCACTGAAGGAATAAATATTTTAATTACTTGTTAATAAATGAACGGATTTTAATAGGAATAGTTTTTTTTTTTGTACTATTGATTGAGTTTCGACATTTTAAATTGTAACAAATACTGAAATTCAGATTTGTGTTTTTCTTTTTCAGAGATGACAAGAAGGTGATTGTCATCAAAGATAAGTCTGAACACCACCACCATCATCACCATCATCACCACCACCATCATAAACACGGGCATGCACACAAACATGAACATGGGCATAAACATGCTCATGGTCATAAACATGGCCACCTTCACAAGCACGAACATGGACACAAGCATGCTCATGGTCACAAGCATGAACACGGTCATAAACACGTCCACGGTCATAAGCATGGACATGAACATAAGCACGGCCATGCTCACAAGCACGCTCATGCCCATAAACACGGTCATGCGCATAAGCATGGACATGCTCATAAACATGAACACGGACATAAACATGGACATGCTCACAAACATGAGCACGGGCACAAACATGGGCATTTGCACAAGCATGAACATGGACATAAACACGGACATCATCATCATCATGGTCATAAACACGGCCATGGACATAAGCATGAACATGGTCACAAGCACGGTCATGCTCATAAACATGGACATGGACATAAGCACGAGCATGGGCACAAGCATGGACATCACCACCTTCATAAACATGGTCATGAACATGGACACAAACATGGTCACGGACATAAGCATCTTCACGAACATGGTCACAAGCATGGCCATGCTCATAAGCACGGTCACGGACATCATCATGTTCATGGTCACAAGCATGGTCATGCACACAAGCACGGTCATGGACATCATCATGCTCATGGTCACAAACATGGTCATGCACACAAGCACGGCCATGGACATCATCATGCTCATGGTCACAAGCATGGTCACGCACACAAGCACGGTCACGAACATAAGCATGGCCACGGACACAAACACGGCCATCATCATGGACACAAGCACGGTCACGCCCACAAGCATAAGTGGTATGGATTCATTGGAGGACACTCTTTGCATGCCCCTTTGCATGGTTTTGGTCACGCTGATGCTGAACCCCATGGACTTGATGTTGAGGCTGAACCAATTCACCAAGGTTTGGACATTGATGCCGATAACGAGGCCGAACCACATTTCCACGAAGTTGAACCTGAAGGTGAAGTTTTTGACGACAAAGCTGTAGATGATGAAGATTCTGGTCTCGGACTTGATGTCGAAAGCGACTCAGATTCTCTATTTTCTGGAGATCATGGACTCTCCCAGGAATATCGTCAGTTTGGAAAGCTGGAACCTTCCACCTCTTTGTTTGGAAAACGATTAGGGCTTTCTTCTGTAGAAAAGAAGGACGCTAAAGTCAACTGAATGCGTAGTGAATTGGATATTTTAGGTTTATCTACGTGGGTGTTCTCGTATTCAAGAAATGAAACGCTGTTATCCAGTGTTTGAGAATCTCGTATCGCTTGAGCCATAACTCTAGTACAGACTGTTGTGACGTTCTGAGGGAACAAATTGATCTCTTATATTTATTTATCCAAAGCGAGGAATGTCTATTGCTATGAATGGTTCACTTTGCTGCATTTTAAGCAGCAGTAGAATTTAGCAGTTTATAGTTAATTTGGGTACTGTACAGAAAAACTACGTATGGCGCTGCGTTAATGTCTGTAAAAAAATGATTGTTCTATTAAATATTTATTTTGAAATAAATATGTTACTATTTATTGACAATTCATTAAGTTATAAGGATTATCATTCAAACTCTTTTCATTCACGAAATACCTACATGTCAAACTGTTTTGCGAGGAAAAAAATACATTTTAAAATGTGTACATTTTGAAAACTCTTTTATTTTTTTAAAGGAAATTTACTCTACTCGGAAAGCGCTTTTTTAAAGATTGAGCTTTGAGAAATATTTACGTGGCAATCCCCTCCTTGCCTTTAATGATGTGATTCTACAATCATCTTTAAGAAACTCGCTTCTTTAGACCAAATTACTTACAAATATAGCAAGTTCTCGTTTCTTGTTCTACAGGAAACGAGAAAAATGAATTTATTTGGAGCTATTGTACTATAAGGAAAATGGAGTTAATTGTGTCCCACAATTTTAATTCATTTAAAGTAATAAACTCAATTCATAGGCGAACACCTTCTGCGATTGCCTTGCCAAGCAAAACGATTGCTGATATGCAAAAAAGATTGAGGAAGGAATTTTGCGCTAAAATTGAAGGTTTGGTTTATAACACTGTTTCGGTTAACCTATAGTCGGCAAGGCACAGTCGTAGAGAGAGAAAAAGGAAACATTGTTAATGATTCGGTTATTAAATGTGCTAGAAAAAAAAAGGAAAAGTGTCATCTTATGTGGATTAGCCTTCTTTAAAACTAGGTAAATGAAATTTTGATAAGGGACCATATACAGAGTAAATACAACACAAACTTTGAATTTTAAAACGAGAACTCTATTTTTTTAAACGAAAGAAATGGGTTTCTGAGACTGAAAGTAGCTAGGATACAAAATTCCATCGCATTCCGACAGGTAGAATAAAAGATATTTACGAAAAATGATTCAGGGACCACAACCGCATTTAAAATAGTACTTTTAAGTAAATAGTACTTACCGATCAAAGCAAACGAGTGTACTAAATATTAGTTTAGTTTTTAAAAGGAAATAACTGAATCTGCTCTCTGTAATTCATTAACTTTAAGTAATTAGTTAAAAAATTTCTGGTTTTGTTAAAATTATTTCTATTGACCGAAAAGAATGTTATGGTTACAAATTGAGAAAAAAAAATAAATAAATAAACCTTTCAGTATTTGAGCAATTTGCTTAAAACATAGTTGGAAATGTTTTTTCCTCTGCGCATTATTGCAACTTAAATATACCAAAGGTTTCAAAAGTCCTTATATGTATATAAACTACTGTACTAGGATCAGCTATATTGTTAAAACCAAGGCCTTTGGAGGACATTTTTCCCCCCATATCCGTGTCACAGCTTCTTGTTGCCTCTTTTACAATGGCAACACATTTTAAATACTTGAATTGCAAGAATTCAATTTTCTTCCCGCCCGGGATGCAACTTCCCCCTTCCCCCTCCCCCGAACAAGAACATGTGATATAAAAATAACTCTTGTACAATAGTGGGCTACATAAGAATGTAGTCACTTATAAGAGTCACTTATAAGAATGTAGTCACTGTTGACCAATTTTTCTTCTTTAGTCATATCGAAATTAACATCCACTGTTTCAGATTGAAAACATAATACGGATCATCAAACAGAATGTTTTTTTTTTTTTTAATCATCTCAGAAAAACTACTGAATAATTTGAGCTCAAAGTTTAGATACCAGTATAAAATCTCTTCTAGAATGTTTTTCCTTTAAAATATAATATGGTTCCAGATCATATATTTTTCAAATAATTATTTCATAATTCATCAAAAATTCACCATTTTTTTTGATATAGTAAATGAAATTTTCACTGTTGATTTAATTTACTTTGAAGTGAAAAAAAAAAAAAACAATGTTTCTTGTAGTTAGGGTACCCCAGTTACGGTTAGTTCGGTTTAGATATTATATGCAAAAGTATCAAAAATATTTTAACATTACGAGATGGATTTTTCTCAATCAAATTGTGATGCAATGGCTGGTGCAAATGAAACGACATTTCGTATACAAAGTTAAATGATGATTCTGATTACAAATATGTGATATAAAGTGGGGGGGGGGGGGGGGTCATAGAAAATTTAAAAGCTGATGCTTCTTTTAATATGAAAACGACTCTTTAACAACAATTAAGTAACGGAAGTTATGTCAGAAAAAATAACATCTTAAGCGTGTTTCTAGTGTTAATAGTCATCGAATACGAACGAGTGTTTTTTTTTTTTATGACTGTACATTGCAGTGTTGACGAAAAGGTCCCTTATTGTTGAAATGTGGGAAATCAGCTTTGAGTAAATTAGAAAAAAGAAAGAAAAAGATTCAAAAGTGTGATTGGTCAACGGTTTCGAGCTATTGATAGCAAATAAATCTTCTATCTATACATATAATAAAATAAGATATTTGTGTGTGTGTGTGTGTGTGTGTGTGTGTGTGTGTGTGTGTGGCGCGCATCCCGGGAAAACGGTAAGGCCTAGAAAGATGAAATTTGGTATACAGGTGCAGTTTTTGCTGAAGTTGTGCACCTCGGGCTTCGATTTTTGATATTTTTAATAGAAAAAAAGTTATTTAATGTTTTATGAGTTTTTTTTGCACTTTTTAGTACTTTTTACCTCACAAACCCCGAACCAATCACACCACACAAATATTTTTTGTACTATAGTCTAGGAAATTTAATTTTAAATATGATGAATGAAAAAATTTTGAAGATAGAGCAATTTTTGTATTTTTTATAAATTTTTAAAAAAACCTTTATTTCGCCTTTTTTTTTGGGTTTAGTTTTTTTCGAAACCCATTATCCAAAAAGTATTGAGCCCTCAATTCTAAAATTTTAGTTGGTAATAGTAAAAACATTTCGCCCCCTTCAGAAGAAAAAAGTTTTTAATAATACCCAAAAGTTTTTTTTTACAATTTTTTAAATGCAGAACACGACGCTACCTGTAAGCATTGCCGGCTGAGTTCCGCACTTCCTCACCACGTGACCTAACTGAACTTTTTTTTTTTTTAACGTTCAGAGATTTCATATCTTTATTTTTCCAACTTTTTTTTTTTGGACTGTTTGCTATATTTATTTTTGGTCAAATATTTTTGCGCATTTTAATTCAATAAAATCGGTGATTTTTTTTTTTATCTTTTGCAAGCGCTGCTTTTTGCACACTACAGGGAACATAGAGCCTTTTTTTTGCGTGTAATGTTAAGTAAATAAATAAAGCCCGCGGTTTTTTGCATGATTTTTGTAGGGATTGGTGGTTATGTTTGATAGATAGAGAGATGATATTAAGTGGGCAAAAAATGTCTTTTTTTTTTTTTACATAGAAAGGATTGTTAATTACTAGCAGAGGTAGATATGCATGGATCGTATAGATAGATAGTTAGAGAGAACGAAAGGTGGACAAATATAGAGGTGGATACAGTAGATGGACAGTACGAACTAGAGGAACTTCAACGGGGGATCAATAGCCCCCCCCCCCCCCACAACACCCACCTCCCCCAACCCACGCACAAACACACACCATGACTTTGAAAAAACAATGTTTCACATAAAAGTGGAAATGCTTTTTATTATTTCCCGACAAAATTTGCATGAAGAGTATGATGCCTTTGGGCCTCCCCCCCTTAAAAATATGCCAAAGGACATAACGGGAGGTAGATCTAGAAAATACTTTATTCAACACAAAATTTATTTAAGCAGCCGCCGATCAACCTTGGCGTAAATAGGCGAATGATAATATTGATGTATAGAGAAAAAGATTGATTAATACCATCGACAATTTTTTTTAAGCAGCCGCTGAAAAAGTCAACATTGGCGTAAAAAGGCGAATGATAATATTGATATATAGAGAAAAACATTGATTAATACCGTCGCTAAATTTGTAAGCAGCCGCCGAAGGCGGCAACCCTGGCGCAAAGGGCGAGTTGCGTAAAAAGGCAGACCAGCTGGTCGCCGAAGGCGGCTAGTACATATAATAAAATAAGATGTTTGTGTGTGTGTGTGTGTGTGTGTGTGTGTGTGTGTGTGTGTGTGGCGCGCATCCCGGGAAAACGGTAAGGCCTAGAAAGATGAAATTTGGTATACAGGTGTAGTTTTTGCTGAAGTTGTGCACCTCGGGCTTCGATTTTTGATATTTTAATTAGAAAAAAAGTTATTTAATGTTTTATGCGTTTTTTTGCACTTTTTAGTACTTTTTACCTCACAGACCCCGAACCAATCGCACCACACAAATATTTTTTGTACTATAGTGTAGGAAATTTAATTTTAAATAGGATGAATGAAAAAATTTTGAAGATAGAGCAATTTTTGTATTTTTTATAAATTTTTGAAAAAACCTTTATTTTGCATTTTTTTCTGGGTTTAGTTTTTTTTTGAAACCCATCCTGCAAAAAGTACTGAGCCCTCAATTCCAAAATTTTAGTTGGTAATAGTAAAAACATTCCGCCTCCTTCAGAAGAAAAAAGTTTTTAAAAATACGCAAAAGTCTTTTTATTACAATTTTTTAAATGCAGAACACGACGCGACCTGTAAGCATTGCCGGCTGAGTTCCGCACTTCCTAATCACGTGACCTAACTGAAATCGTTTGCTTTCTCTTCACTTTTTTTTTCCAACGTTCAAAGATTTCATATCTTTATTTTCCCAACTTCTTTTTTTTTTTTTTTTTTTCTGGACGTTTTGCTATATTTATGGGTACTTAGAGCCTTTTTTTTGCGTGCAATTTTAAGTAAATAAATAAAGCCCGCGGTATTTTGCATGATTTTTGTAGGGATTGGTGGTTAGGTTTGGTAGATAGAAAGATGATATTAAGTGAGCAAAAAATGTTTTTTTTTTTAATTTTTTTATATAGAAAAGGATTTTTAATTACTATCAGAGGTAGATATGCATGGATCGTATAGATAGATAGATAGAGAGAAAGAAGGACTATATATGGACAAATATAGAGGTGGATACAGTAGATGGACAGTAAGAAATAGAGGAATTTCAACGGGGGATCAATGACCCCCCCCCCACACACACAAACACACACCATGACTTTGAAAAAACAATGCTTTCACATAAAAGTGGAAGTGCTTTTTGTTATTTTCCGACAAAATTTGCATGAAGAGTCCCTTTGTGCCTCCCCCCCTTTAAAATATTACAAAGGACATAACGGTAGATAGATCTAGAAAATACTTTATTCAACACAAAATTTATTTAAGCAGCTGCCGAAGAAGCCAACACTGGCGTAAAAAGGCGAATGATAATATTGATATAGAAAAAAACATTGATTAATACCGTCGCTAAATTGTCTAATCAGCCGCCGAAGGCGGCAACCCTGGCGCAAAAAGGCGAATTGCGTGAAAAGGCGGACCAGTTGGTCGCCGCAGGCAGCTAGTGAACAAACAAATGAATAAAGAAACCATGCAAATAAATTAATAAACAAACAGAAATAAATTGCATACTGTCTGTTCTGGAACTCCACGACTAGCAGCTGCGAACGGTTCCAATCGGAAAAGGGGTGATGGTTTAAGGAAGCGCACTTCTCGATGAATTCAATTTTTGCTTGCTCGTTACTTCCTTCTTGCTATCACTCCTGTTTTGATAAAATCAGAAGAGACCCGACGCATGCTCAAATTCGAGTAAGGTTTCGCGTTAAAATATTGGACAGTAAATGTAATGCACAATGAACAGCTTTGTAGTTGCTGATACCAAAGAAACATTGCACATATTTCCCTGTCAATGACAGATTAATAGGAATCTGTCTTACCACTTCTAAATAACCAATATTTAACTATCTCTCTCGGTTGGACGAGACATCTTTTTACATTAGTATGTTATAAACGCTTTGGTCAAATATGTTTTCTCTTGTTGGCAGAATATGTTGTTTAATGCAAAGTTTTTCAGATCTTAAAAACTTTGAAATCACTTCCACACTAGGGTGGGCCGAAATAAGCCAAAAAAAAAAGATATTTTAATCGAAAAAGATATTTGGATACAGCGCAAAAACTGCGTAATAAGCTAGCTAAAACTCACAAAAAAATTCTTGAATTTTCAACAACGTCTTGCCGTACCCGTTTGACACTGAAAAACAGAAAAAAAGAGAGAAAGATCATTTTTTTGTGAAATATTATATTTCGAAATAAACTCCAAATATTAAACTGGAACATAACTAAAATGTTACACAATGAGCTAGTTAGAGCCCATAAAATGTTTTCTCGATTTTGGTAAATATTTTGTACTGCTTTTTTGACATCAAAAAATGGATTAAAATGAAGAAAAAAAAATGAATTTCCTAAAAGCCCAATATGAAAATTATTTTTTCAAAACTAATTCATCGACTGATTAGTTGAATAGCGTTATTAATCTTCATATGTATGTAATTAATATGCAATCGAATCACATATTTTTAAGAATTTTCATGCAGAAAGTATTAAAACAAATAAAAAAAAGAAAGAAAACCTACTTTGAAGTGTTTATAAAAACTCGTGCATATTGAATAATAGGTGTTCAAATAATACAATCCCTTGTTGTCAAACGTTGGAAGTTCTTTTCAAACTTGAAGTTAGGCACGAATGTAACCCTCTCGCGCAGTTTCACCACAAACTTTCATTGCAGCTTCAAATATTAGTATTACGCAACGTTCAACGGCCTTTGTGTGAAACGGAAATGACACGAAAGTTAATTCCGTAAGCTGTTCTTTACATATTTCTTTAAAACCTTTGTCTTTTAGATGCAGTGTAAGAGGTTACTTTGTACAGCATAGTTTGACTAATCAACATAATTAGCTGCTTTGATATTGAGTTTAGGAAGTTTAAAGAATCTTACACCATCCGAACTTTTTGTCTTCGTATTTCTATAGCGCTAGAACGCCCCTAACTGCTAATTACCGAATTATTTTTTTGAAAAGTCAAATAACATGTTCGGGATGAGTGAAAGTGGAATTTTTTGAGAAAACACATCTGTTTAACGTTGCCTGGAAACTGCTTTGCAAAAAAAATCATTTTACAGAAATGTTGAGCACCATGCCGGAAATCGATTTTCATTTTTATTTCAAAATACAGAGCATAAACTAGCATTTGTAATGGACTTGAAGAGCCTAGTACAATTGCAACATACAGTTTGCAGTAGTCAGTCATCGTGCATGTTTGAGCTTGCCTGGACTATTTTCAGCCACTCTAGAAGTGCAACTACCATCTTTATTGGAAAGACATATTCGATACAAATTCTGTTGTTCAAAACTTAGATTTTCGAGATCATTCATATTCAAAGCTTGAAGAGTGGAGTCAAATTTGATCACTGGATTTTTCTTTCAATATTTAAGAATATCCAAATGGTCCAGAAAATGAATGTTATCCCTTTGTACAACCGCCCATTTCAAGAATAAGAAGCCTTAGTGGCAACTCATTAGCATGTAGCACACATATATTCCATTGCAAAGGACTTATGAAGTAAATGAATTACCCCATCTTTCCATCCCGTATTTACATTTGTTCCATCGCATCCAAAAACTGGTAAGTTGAGCAAGGTCATACATAATCCTATCTAAAGACTAACCGTGCCATACTTATTTTGAACTTTCACCAGCTGTCATCAATACATGATCGATGTACTTGCTAACTAGTTCTTAAGTGCGATCAATGTGCACTTTTGCTACTAATTTTTGAGGACCAGATGTCTTTTGAATGGTGTCACCTTTGCGTCTTTCAGAACTTAACTCCTCATTTTTTTAAAATCTACAATATACATGTTGCTCAGGAGAAAGTAAATCAAAATTAAGGTTTCCAATCCTGCGCCGAATTCAGTCCCGCGAGATTTCGGGATTGGGAGGAGCGAATCTCGCGGGATTTACTTTATTCTTCTAAAAGCTAAATTTTATTGTCAAATAGAAAACATTGTGCTTTGCAGGAATGATTGTTGTTGTTAAAATAGAACTAAATAGTTTCTCTCGATTTCCGTACGCCTATTGTAGAGTGATACAAATTCACCTCCCAATTAGGTACTCATCGTTTCGTACACAAAAGTGTGCCCTTTGTTTCGAATGGAATGGGAAGGGAGTGCACAACGTTATTGTGCAAAAAATAACGTTGATGAAAGCGAGTCCAAAGGTTCCACTGCAGTTGGTTTTAGAGTTTAACTAATTGTGGACAGTTAGCAAAATATCCCCATAAACTTCATATCCTCCTAAAATAGATTTGTCTTTTCCTATGGGATTCATGGTTGACTTTTGCTCAAGAACCGTAAATTTTGGACGAAAACAATGTCTATTTAATTTGTGTATTGCTATATCCTATACCCAGCCTTGTTGCTACATGGACGTTGGTCATTGTATCAATGCATTTCACTTATCACAGAGGGGGTGAACGCGGATTGGTTTCACCATGTTGCAGTCTCAGTAAAAGTTTTTGGACAAACTTCACTAATTTTACCTCTCACTTAAAAGAGACACTCAAAAACTGGAGCTGCTTAACGCACTGCGTGTCATCCTGTTTTTCATTATCCAAGTTTCTGTTGCCTCTTTTACAGTCGTCCGAACCATAAAAAATGTGTGTGTGTGTGTGTGTGTGTGTGTGTGTGTGTGTGTGGGGAGGGGGGAAGTTGCCCGCCCCCTCGCCCCCCGAATCGCCGCTACTGGTGATAACTGTTATGTCAATTTTCGTCATTTCTCTTCTTGAAGAGACAGTTAAATTTGCAGCTAATAGTGTATGAATTATAAAAAATGAAAATCTTGTATGGGACTTATTTGATTGTGAGTATTTTTTTTTTTTTGAATCAGTAAAGAAATGTCTAATAAAATTGGTTGAGTTTTGTTTCCATTCTAACTAACGCATTACGCGATGTTTCCCTTGTATTTTAGCACTAATTTCAAAGATACTTTTAAAATTATTGTTATTAAAAAGAATACATTTTTTCTTTTTCTCAGTTTTTTTAGTGTTAAAACGGCGCATCCTAATATTGGACGAAATTTGTAAAAGTTTCTGAGGGTTATAAACTGATTAACCGGTCTACATTTCTGCTGTATGCGAGAACTATTTTTGAACTGTTTTTAGAAATACTTCTTGGAAAAAAAGTACATTTTTGCCTTTTCTTCAATTCTTTAAGGCCAAAGGGATGCGGCTAAATATTAAAAAAAAAAAGAAAAAAAATAGTGTCATTTTTTGAGGGTTTTAACAGACATATATAGCAACTTTTCCGCACTATCCAAAAAACGGATTTCTTGCAAAGTTATTTCGGTTCGCCCTATTCCACACTAACATGATAAAAACTCCCAGACTTATTATTGAGCGGCATTTTATGGTCAACAAAGATTCAATTCTGTCTAGAAATAGCAATTGTATAACCCTTCAGGTAAAAAAATAGTTTTCAATATTTTTGTTGAGAGTACATCACCAATAATTATAAAAATTCAAAATTTTCTACACTGCAAGATGTATTTTATTATTCAAGCTTGAAAAATTAGCGTCTCTTAGTTAAAAAACAGAAAAAAAAACGCATTATTGTACTTCTGTATTGCATTTTACCTTGAATGAAAACAAAAATACATTTATTAATCTCAAACTCAGTACATATCTACGTTTCTGTAAAATAAAGCAGACACTGTCTGCTTTGTTAATGAATGTTTTTATCTTATGTTTTAAGTTCTGTTAGTCGGGCTCCGAAGGTGGCTAATTTAGTCGCCTTGGCGGCTAATATAAACCTTAAGTTCTCTGCATAAAATCTAAATAATTTAACAAATCTATTCTTAAAATTTTATTCCACAGGTGCTGTACTAAGGACTATGCATTTCAGAAATAGATTGCGATCCTTCACACTTTTACGGCGTTTCACAAGTTTTTTTTTTTCTGTGTAGGGTAGGATTCGTTTCAAACTTAAAAGTTAATTGGAACAGGAACGACGCTGCTTTTCACTCAGAGAAAATTCAAGAACGTCTCTTGGTCACGAAAGATATTCTTACAGCTATCCTTTTTCGGCGACGTTCTTCCAATTTTCTGCAAATGACCTGTAATATTCACTGCAACAATAAAAATTTGAGGTGGGCCTCACTGTAAGAAAAAAAAATGTGTAAAGGTTGCCAGAAACAACGGGTGTAACGTTACACGAATTCTGAAGTGTGTAGCTAGAGGAACCTTGAACTATGGTTTAAGTAGAATTCAAACCGCAGGCGTAAAGATCACAATCGGTGCAGAGCAGTTAAAGACTTAATGAGCGAAACGAAAACCGGCCTTGGTAGCCGAGCAATTTAAATAAATATTGTGCATTAAAATAATTGGTGGATATTGGTTGTTACAAACCATGAACTTGATAAATTGTTCAAGAAAGTCAGATGAAAGCTTAAGTTTTGCTTTCAAGCAATATTTCTGTACGCTTACAGAAAATTCTGGTGTAACTTTATTTAGAAATGAGTGAGACATTACGCTATAGTTACATTACCATGGCATAACTTTCCACAAGCGATGTGTAAATTTGCACCAGTTTTACCATTGTTTAGTAAAAATATAACTGTTTCAGCAGTATCTTTGTATAAAATGTAAAGATTGAAAAAAAAAAAAAAAAAATGCTTACACCTCTTTAATTAAAATATTAAGAGATATCACAAAATATTAATGAAATGTAAGCACCTTTTTGTCCTGCACGTGACTGTGTAATGGCCTTTATACATTACAATAGTGCCTTACAATAGCTGAAAAATATTTAAAATACTTCCAGCTTCAGTTTGTTGCCTATTGATGCATGGCAGAAGATTAAGTATCCAAGTATCGGCAATTTACACCGGTCGAATTTGAGTCTCACTAAATTTTGCCAATATCGTCAAACCGATACAACATACGAAATTTCCTTTTTGATGTCGAATTTCTCGTTAACTTGGCGATACATGGCCAACTTGGCAATAAAAGCCTGACGTTCAAAAGTTTGGCAATAAATTACTAAGCGGTCGCCAATTAATGTCGTCCCTTCAGTCAGCATTGAAACGAACCCCCGATTTGCTCCCAAAACGTGTAAAATGCTCCTTTCGGACTAGCTGAAACAATCAAAGGAGAAGAGGCACAAACTAGACCTTATGTAGCCCCTATACATAGTGTGACCAGAATTTTTTTTCCTTAAAACGGGAAACTTTAGAATTTTAGCCAACAATGTGCTTATCCATATTGACCATCCCCGAGTTAATTATCACGAATTTTCTCATGACATTATGTATGTACGTATGTATCTCGCCTAGCTGGTTGGCTAGAATTTTGTGTACAGGTAAGGTAATCATACGTCCCGTTTTAAACGGGACAGTCCCGTTTCCAGACAGCCTATCCCATTTTCCCCGCATATTGGGACGCAGAAATGTCCCATTTTCTGAAAGTAAGCAACCTACTCTAACTAATTGATGAAAAAAAGTAAGATACTTGAGCACATCTGACAAAATATAGAGGAACGATCAAGTTAGTGCATAATGGAAAAAATAACAGTAACCAATCGAGCAAAGTAAGCATATAACCACGCAATTAGTAGATCAGTGTGTTGAAAATTGTTACCATACTACCCAAATATTAACCAATTTGACTTTTTTTAATAAATAACATTTGGCAAATTAAAAGAATATCAAATCATCAATTATTATGTCTTTTTTACAATTTTGGGGGTAAAAATACGAAGAATGTCTTGTAATTGTTCAAGTGCGTTTATACAATTGAAGCTTTTTAAAGTTATAGAAAAGGGGTGCAGTTCTCACACAGGTCAGCTATTTTTGACTTGTTTAAAAAAGAAAAAAGTAACCACGTCACGGAAATTGGCAGGGAAATTTCTGATATCGAAAAAAAAAAAAAGTTGACGTCCGTAAAGATGTTGAAATCTGAGAGTAAGACGAATTGCATTCGTTTGTTTCTCAGCGGAATAAAAAAGGGGGTACACATAGTTGCAATATTTATCAGCATTTTCTCAATTCACCATATTAACCTCATATTCTTTTTTTTTTTTTTTTTTTTTTTGTTTCTTGTGGCAAGTTGCTCATCCATAACAATCCGAATGATGAGTAAGTAAAGACTAAGTGAAGCGAAAAGGATAAGTGTTGTCACGCAAACTAACTACAAATGAATGTAACCGTTCCCAAGAAAATCTTTTTAAAAAAGTGCAAAATTAGTCGTATCAAATGCACATATGGAATGGTTCAGTTAAAATCTCACTAATAGTACTTTATTTCTGCACGTTCTAATATTTTTCTGTCTGCTCTCTCTCTTGTCAATTATCCGACAAATCTGTATTTCTTACAAGTAATTTTTTTCTAAAACGACATTTTGCATAATTATTACTGTTCCTTCTCGTACGCAATATTTAACCAGTAGTTTGCTTTCCGTCATTTCACTTTGAATTAACTAGTAATTACAATTAAGCAGATAATTTGTGCTATGAAATTATAGACCAAAGCAACTTTTTGTTGTCATGTCTTTTAACTTTGTGAGCTTTTATACAAAAGTTTTTAGAATTTGATACTTTCGTAATTACCTTTTGCTGAAACACAAATTGAAAAACTCCGCTAAGTAACTGGTCCCCGCAAAATAGTCAAGAAAACACAAAGTTATTAGAATTGGCTATTTAACTATAATATAACTGAAGAACTAGATTGTTGAGCCTGGATATAAAAAATCCTTCTTTCAGATACTGTCAATTTTTTCAGTCGATAATGTCCCTCAAACTTAAAAGTTATAGGCATTTTGAAATCAGATACATATAATTTTTTTTATTAAAGTTAATTAGGAAAGATACGGAGTTGTAGAAGAAAGAAATAATGAAAATTGTGATTCTCTTTTATTCTGAACTCAAAATAGAGGTCTTCTAAGATCAATGTATTTATTTTTGGATTCATTTAGTGACATTAATTTATGCAATATTGCGTTGACTGCCAACTACTAGATAACTCGTAGATTGCGTTCTTTTCTAGGACGCCAACTGCGAGTTATCTCGCATTTATTTACTTGCAATTTTTGTGCAGCTACTATTAAACTCGGAGTATATCGATGCTAGTATCGACAGATATTTTCTGGGAAAAGAACAAAAATCAATGCTGGCTCGCACAAACAGAAAATTTATTACAAAACTAACAAAAAATAATTATCAAAATTAATTCAAATTCAAGAATTAAAATAATATTTTACGGTTTGTGGAACATATACGGATACATCCCAATGGCCATCGAAGCTATAGGAGCTGTCCTCGCTGCACAGACATTGAACTCTCTCCCGACTGCCCTGCCATTTTGGCGAAGCTCCTCAGAATCCTCCCCCCCCCCCACATCAACTCCTCTATTCCTCGGAAGCTATTGATATGGCCTGCTTTGGATACTTTTGGATCAGTTTGATTCCGCTCGGCAAGACAACAACAACAGCAATAAAGTTGTTTTCATCCAATTATTAATTTTTGATTTCCATTTTTTAAATTTGATTTTGTTTTTACAAATTTAAGTACTGCTACTCAAAATAAATAAATAGCGATTTGTTCAGGCCACTTATTTAGAGCAGCTTGTCTTGTGTCCAGCGTGTTCCTCTGAACTTTACGTTTCCATGGAGATCAATTAAGGTTTCCGTGTCCTTTTTAAAATTCAAACATAGTCACTAATAACATCGATGAAAGTAAGTTCTGTGTGAAACGTTGTATCAACATTTCCAAACATTCCGTTTACATTTTCTGAATGAACCAGAGAAAACATTAAAATGAACCGTAGATTAATATTTGATTGCAATTATGTCAGTTAAGAATGCATTTTTATTTTTTTTATTTTGAAGAATTCGAGTATTAAAAAAAAAGTTTTACGTTTTGGAAAAAAATCAGCATTTGAAATAATTTTTATTTTTATTGCAAGTAACACATATTTGAACGTTGCGTTCAAACTATACAATTGTAGATAAATCACTGGTTCTGAGGAAAAAGATTCATTGAAAAAGAGTTCCACTTTTCAAAGAAATTAAAAAGCGCTGCTGCTGACTTTTTAGACTTTCTTTAGAATGTTAAAGTTCTTTTTTTTTTTCTCAATTTGACACACAAACCTCCAAGAATCGTGAGACGAGCAACTGATTCTGGTATAATTTTAAAATTTAACTCGATTTGCTGCCAAATCTGTAAAAGATAAAATGAAAATCGAGATGGAAAATCCTGACACGAACTAAGATATAACAATAACCTTACTCTAATCGAGAAATAATCCCCCGCCACGGAAATAATTTCAGCAATCTAAAAAGGAAAACTACCAACAAGTAAAAGAATAACTACAATGGGCGCACACAACTACCTCTTAAACCTGTCAGCAACTGTTCTAAGGAATCCAGGTGGCTTGATAAATAAATTCGTCGTCGAGGAGCAACAGTACAGCTCAACTTCACACACTTAATCTAGAATAATGACCTACGAAATAAACCTATTGCGGAAAGAAAAGGGCTCTGTAGTAGAAAAAAAAAATAAATAAAAGCAAACAAGAGTTTTTCGTGCAGAGGATGTGATTGCAGTTACTAAACAAACTGAAAAAAACATGTTATCAGATTGTAGTTCCTCCCATTTTCTTTTGATACTCTTTCTTCTTCGGGAGCTATTGGCTTTTGTTTTGGAATTTTGAGCTTCTTTAGGTTGAAGTAACGGAAATCAAGGGACACGTTAAAAGTTTATTTAAGCTGGTATAAAGATAAAAGTAATTTCCGATGGAGAAAAGAACGTTTTCTTTATCGGTTGTAATTCAACAAAATTAAAGGTCGGGAAACACGAGAAAACGAAGGTTTGTTTTCTACATCGTTCGGAATTCAATTTTTAAATCTTTAACTCGTTAATACGCTTTCAACAAAAATTAAATTTATGTTCATTTTTAGATCATTGCGCGACACAATTGGATACATACAAAAAGAGATACTGCAAAGGTGCGCGGTTTTGTTCTTTGCGAAATATAACGTTACGTTTCTAGTTAACTTTAAATTAAATACTATGCTAGAATTCGTTGCTCCCAAATCAAGTGAATGAAAACAGCCGCAATTTTGTTTTCATCAATATTAAAACTACCGATACTTGGGAAATGAATCTCTGTAAAACACTTTTTTTTTAAAAACTTGTTCGCGATAAACTAGGTGGTTTAAATACTTAAATTGGGGCTTTTTTTTTTCGTGTACCCTAAGGCAGTGATTCTCAGCCGGGACCGGCACCGGCCCGTAGAAAAACTTGAACGGTCTTCAGAGATTTTTGCTCGTCCACGTTTAAAAGAAAATTTTACTCAAAAGAGAAGGGGGGGGGGATGCTAATAATGATAGTACTATCCTATAAAACATTTTATACGTAAATTTTGCGATTAATTTTCGTATTATTCCATGACTTTACAAACACCTATGGTTATTTATTTATTTATGTAGAATTATAACAATAATGATTTACTTAACATTTAAATGTTTTTTTTAACCGTTCTTTAATGCCAAGCTAAATTTTACTTTTACGGTACATTTATTTATCCATTTATTATTACTATTTTGTAAAAAAAAAAAAGCCTCAGTTGTTTGCAAATTGTTTTTTACAAATTCTTAACGGTTCTTAGATTCAAGTTTTTTTTTTTTTTTTTTTTTGCAAAAGAAAAAAGGAAAACACCCCGCCGGTCTGGGGGGAAAAAAAACAAACACATTTTTAATTGTCCGAGAGTGGAAGATTTTTTCCCCTTTACAATAGCTACAAAAAGTAAATGTAGGGGAACATGGGGCAAAAAGTTAACTAGCGGGGCAAAGTGAAATGGTGAAATATTGACTCTGCTTTTAGCTCCACCTTTCTGGAATGTAGTACCATATGTAGTCTATTCCAAAAGGAGTCAGGGAAAACATACCGCCGAAGATTAAAGCATTTGGCAATACTGGCAATTTTAAAAAATTGATACTCATATTGCAATATTTTGTTGTAAATTATTTTACTTACTATAAAATGATAAAGCTCGTGTTATTAACATTTTAAATATTAATTGAGACCTCCTCATATTCAATGCAGCGTTAATTTAGTTAATATTAAGCTTATTTGTATTTTAAATAAATTGTACAATTTGTCAAGTTTATGCGGGGCAAAGTGGATGAGACAAAGTGAAATAGTTTGTTTCATTTAATCACTAAATCATTTAGTATAAATCATTTTCGTTTTCATTTATTCATTAATTCATTTATATTCCTTCATTTAGTTATTCACTTATTTATTCATTCATTTGCTTATTTTCTTATTCATAGCAATATAAAATAGCAGTATTTCCTCATTTATTCTTTTGAATGAAATGAGCAAAAGAATAAATGAGCTTCATTCTTTTACTCGCTCATTTATTTGTCTTCATATATTAAATGATTTATTCTTTAATTGGTTCATTGTCTTTTCATTTACTCATTCAACCTTTCATTTATTGATTCTTTTAATAAAAAATATGATTTATAATGGAATAGAAAATATTTCATTAGAAAAATATTGTATTTTTTACGTTGCCACATGTAAAAAAAAGTGAAAATTTCCCACTTTTTTTTGAAGGCTCAAATTAACTGCCAAAAACAAAAAATACTGTTTCAACGCAAGTTTTATAGTAAAATACAATGTTCTTTCTTTGTGTACTGTAATTTTCAAAACAAATTTCCGATTTCTTCATTTTGAAAAAACTTAGTCATCTTAATCATTTTACTTTGCCCCACATTCCCCTACTAGATAAATACAATATACATAAAACAATAAATAAAAAATGGAGTGCGGTAAATAAGAGGAGGAGAAAAAAAGAAAAAAAAGGAGGAGGAGAAAAAATACTGAAGCGGTCTTGCAAGTCAAGTTCAAGACTGTTCCAAAATTATTTGTTGTGCTAGTTTTCTTTTGACTATCCTGTGAATCCCTTTCGTTTGGTGCGCAAAGAAGCTTTGAACTTCATAATTTTTTTTTATTTTTTCAAATCATTCATTACTAATCAATCACTTTCTAACTTGTAAAATTTAAGAATATTCAAAGTCTCACGTTTAGTAGTATTTTAAATACTCTTTTGTAAAAGCGTTGTTTTTAGTAACTTGCGAAGCAGAAAGAAAATATTTTGAAGAATACAAAAAAAAAAAAAAAAAAAAAAAAAAAAAAAAAAAAAAAAAAAAAAAAAAAAAAAAAAAAAAAAAAACATAATATTGGCACCAGAATAAGAAAAAAATCATTTTTTGCAACAGCATTTTTTTTAAACCTCGGTATTTGTGATTCTGATTTTATTACAGGGTTTATTTATACAATTGTGTGTGTGTGTGTGTGTGTGTGTTTTTGATTATTGCCTCTATTTTAGAAGATAAACATTTTGCCTTATGATTTTTCGTAGCATTATTAGTCAACCTCTATTAAAACAGTTGAATTTAAAAGAGAAGATTTTCGCTTTCTTCCAATCTTCGTGCTTGTTATTTCTTTGTTAAGAAAGAAATGGAGTCATCCGTTTTATGTTTGAACAAAAGAAGTTCTTATGAACAATCAGTTTTCACTTTCGATTGCGTTAAAAAAAAAAAAAAGGATGATCTTTTGCATCCGAAAAGATGTAAGAATGAGTACTACGCTTTTAAAGCGAATGTTTTGAACATGATAAAGTATTAAGAAACTTAGTCCGAATGTCAAGAGTTGTACATTTTTTTTTTTTTTTTTGCTATCACCTCCATTTTTCAAGAGTGCATTGCATTTTTAGTGTACAGATATGTTGGCTTACATTTATTAGGCTCTTACAGAGACGTTTGTGAATTATGCTTTTGTATCTAGTTTCTTTTCAAGGCTTCAAACCATTCTAAAATCAAAGTACTACCAAAGCACTACTCATGGGGTGATTTTGGATCTCTTGAAAATGGGGAGTGAAAAAAATTGGAGGATTTTAAAACAGTTTCATTGGAGGAGTGCGATAAATCCTTATTGTTCCCATTGGGGCAGTTTAACGCACGGGATTTGTGAGAAAATACCTTCCCTCTTTATTTTTCCACCCAAGTCATTGGTACAATATTGATTTAAAAATATTAGTTGAAGGGAAAACGATTCGAAGTATTCAAACTATGAATCGATTTCCCTTGAACATCGTTTATCTTCCTACATTGTAAAGTACAATTTTACGAGATATTAAGTGAAAGTATTAGTCATTGTTTTTTCCGCGGTTCTTATTTTATATGATTTTTTAACAGGTAAAACGGTGGACCTTTAAAAGTTTTAAATTTATTTGTTCCCAGGAATTTATTTTAAAAATCCATCGGGAAGATAGTTAGATTTTCGCCTGTTGTTTAGCTTTGAAAAAGTTTTATTTTTACTCTGTAAACGAATGTGTAAGGTGTCTCAATGGATGGATGTATAACGTTACACAAGTTCTGGAGTAAGTCATGCCAATTTTAAGAAAACTGTTGGAGTAAACTTTCACGACGGCTTGGGTAAAGTAAAACCGAGCATCAAAATTACTTAAAAAAACTGAGGTAGAATGCAAAGCGCATGTGTAAAAATCAGCGTCGTCGCAGAGTTGCTCAACGCTTAAAAACGAAATCAACTCTGGCCCCCACGGCTGAGCGGTGAAAACCACTTGCTTTGCGAGCTGTCTATGAGCAGTAAGACTGACGTAGTGGTTTCGAATCCTCCGGGAAATTATTTCCTCTCTTCGTGTGTTGTTAAAATGTCTTGTCTGTAAATGAAATAAATTTCGAATCGTTGTAAAGTTCATTAGTGTGTATATCGTAAGAGAGCATAAACCTGATAAATATTGAATACAGTAAGACTATTAAAGACTTAAAAAAAAAAAAAAAAAACACACGAAAGGCAAAAGCTGTAAAAAAGGACAAAAGAAGTTTCGGGGATGAAATTTCTATTCTTTTAATATTGATATTGCACAATTTCAAGCATTATAACCCACAAATCTATTTTTGTACTTTCAATTTAGGACTTATAGAAGGAAATTATTGCTTAATCATTTAATATATTTTTATTATTTGAATCATTGAACAGTTAACTTGAAGTATAAGTAAACTAACTCTTAAAAATGAGCAAATGTTTAAGAAAGTCTAATGAAAGCTTATTTTTGCTAATGTGTAAACTTTCAAACAATTTCTCTATAAGTTTGCAAAAAAATATGGTGTAAACTTAAGCATAAATTAGCAACACCTTACAACGTAAAAAACATTACTATGGTGTAAACTTCCCAGAAGCGTTGAATTACTTTACACCAGCGATATCATACCTTAGCATTGGAGACAGTAATGCTTCCAACCGATTTATGGAGTAAGGTTACACAAAATCAGTGCGCAGTTATTACACTTAGTGGACAGTAATATAGATTCTAAAAAATTGAATCTAACAATTTTTGAATACTGTAACAGAAGAAACAATTTTCGATGAAAACAATTTTTAGGTGTTTTTTTTATTAATTATAATATACTAGAAAATCGCCCGTCAAGAAATAACGGGTGAAAATTGCTTCTACATTTGAACGAAGCAATTGAATGTTTGGTGATATTTTAATAGTTGAAATGTTAGCCCTAACTCCAACGGATTAGTCCTAAACTCCAGAAGATAGGCTTCATTGTTGACCACGTTTTCGTTTCTTCATTCCCCTGAAATGACACAGTCTTAACAGTAAAAGAGTTAAATTACCGGATCCAGTTCAGCCTTGTTAAAATAAAGCATTTCCCTGAATGTCAAACATTACCAAAATATATTATAAAATTATTTTGCCGTGCCGCAAGTTTCATTGTTGATGACGTCAGGAGGTTACTCGATCATTGGCTATTATATATCTGAGGATTTTGCATTAAAAAACAGGATTATTGTAACCTATAACGAAGAATCTGCAAATGTTATAGTCATTTATGCAGATTTAACGTTGCTATAATTTATCACACAAAGATTCAAATTTTATTTGTATTCATGGTCCCTTATCTACTCGATCAAGGTTGATTTCACTTTTGTCAATTTCATTACACGTTCATATGATGTGTAAGTACAAAGGGGAAGATAAACAAGTCATAAAAGACTTGAGTCTCTTTTCTTTCTATGGAAGAAACAAATTCTTCTATTTCTCACAGTAAAACTAAGAAAAAAAAAAAAACTCAAATGTTTAGGAGAAAAACAAACTTAGTTTGTTTTTGCATCAAAGTTGAACATATTTGGAGTTTTTCTTTCGAGTTAAGAGGTTTGCTTTTATTTTGCTAATGCCGACAAACATTCATTGAGGTTTTATTTGAAATATTATTTTTTACTTGTTTCAGAAATTTAGGAATTTTAAGTTAGCATTTTTAAATACCTAAGAGTTTAAAATAATTAGAAGAAATACAGAAATTTTGTATCTCTGGAGCAAGAAATTTCACTTTAACTTAATTTGGAAGACGAGGAAAAAAAATAATTTAGATAACGATTTTTGCACCAACGTCATAAAATAAGCTGAAAAGATTAAAATAGTCGGTTATATTAAGAAGCATTTGTAGTAATAGGAAGAAATTTAAAAATTATTCTGCATTGCAAAGAACTGCAAAAAAGACAGAACAAAATGGATCAGTGGTAAAACCTGGGAATGTTCAGAACAAATTATAATAATTTAATTACTTTCTAAATTTTTAAAAACATATTTTTCAAACTATTCCAAGAAAGTAAAGGATTATGTATTCTTCTATTTAAACTCTGTTTCTAAAGAAAATGTATTTATTTTTTAGGCTTGAAGCATATTTTTTGTTCCCCTAAGCAGCTTAAAACTTCAATTGCAAAACCGCTTTTTGAAATACCTAAGATATAATTTATGCTATGTGTAATTGCGTAGGCAAACCTTTTTAAAAATAAATTTAAAATTCAAGAGCTTAGTGAAAAAACATACCAAGTGCCATTTTTGACAAAATTTAGATCTCTACGTAGGTGCACTGAACATTTATTTGTCTCCTTCAATTATAGAAGATTTTTTTTCTTTTTGGTACAGTTTCAAGAAAAACTATTTTTACAGCAGGAAAAAGCGACTGATTTTTAGAAGCAGAATTGGAAAGTTCAAATATCAAAGGATAGAAATAAAAACCAAAGCTCCCCCCCCCCCCCCTTCTTTAAAGAAAACAATAAACGGCATTACATTAACTTATGGATGGAAAACCTGAGGTTTTCATACAGAGAAAGAGAAGAAATAAATTAATAGATGCACATTACCCTCAATTTCAACCGTTGTTTGCACCAAATTTGCTGCAAAAATTATTTACACGGGTTTTGGAGTTAAAGAGAAGTTTATTTTCAGCGAATGAAATGTATAACATGGAATTTCAAGGATGTCTTTCGTCTTATTTCATACAGGATGATTGGAAAATACGGAGTCAAATTTTGAACAGGGTTAGAGGGGACGATATCATATGATTGTAAGCGCAATGTTGATGCACTACATGCGCAGAAAGCCAGAAACAGACAGATGCGAAACATATCACAAATAAAAATAAATTGCTACATAAACATGATTTTAAACTGTATTGTGACCACGAAAAGAAGGCGGATGACATTGAAGTGAAACATCATTTGTATCATTTGTAATAGGTAGAAGCTTCCAGAAAGCACCGAATAGTAAGAGGCATGGTCTCGCTATAATCCTATTTATTCCAAAATAATAGCAAACAATCTATTACAATTGATACAAATGATGTTTTTGCTTCAACGTCTTCCAAATTCTTTTCGTCGTAAGCTATACATTTAGATTTAAAAGGAAGGTTTAAAGCAGTCGCTGAAATTAGCGACCCTCAGTTGCAATACGCGCTGTCGCAACGACAAAGCATAGGTCGATTAAAGCTTGTCTTAGTGGTCTTAGTGCTGTCATTGCGACGCATATAATACAGCTGCAGGCAGTAACTTTCAAAAATTCCATTCAAACCTAAAGGTGTCTTAAAATCGTGTTAGTGTAATAATTTATCATTAATTGGACCTGTTTTGCATCCGTCAGTTTCTGGCTTTGTGTGCATGTAGCGCGTCAACATTGCGTTTGTATTTATATGTTATAATCCTGTTTAAGATTGAGCTGCGCATTTTACAATCACCTTGCATAAAATAAAACGAAATGTAATTTTGAAAATTCATGTTATCCATTTCATGCACTGAAATAATGCTTTTCTTGAACTCCAAAACAGGTGTACGCAATTTTAGCTGCAAATTCGTTGTAAATAACGTTGGATTTATCTGCGTAAAAGTGTTTTTACTCGATTAGATGTTAATATAAACGAGCTTCACATGACTTCTTTTTGCACCAATTTAATGTTATTTCCCTATTACTGCAATTTTAATGTGATTATCTCTCTAACACTCTAAATATCACCAACAATGGCCACATTGAAACCAGATTAAAAAAAAAAAATCGCCAAATTTCTCGCCAAGTTGGCGACAAAACTTGGCGACCAAAAGACTGGCGATATATCTCCAAATGTCCGCCAAATTATAACACCACTTGAGCTTGCATCGAAATTAACAATGAATTCCCTCCAAAAAGGTGCAAAAGACCCCTTTAGAAACTCCCGAATGCAACCAAAAAAGAAGGTGCACAACTGGAACCCACTAAGAGTCTATGTACCAAATTTGAACTTTCTAGGACATACCGTTCTTGAGTTATGCGACATACATATACACAACACATGTACGCACATTACGCACATACATACATACATACAGAGCTACGAAAAAACTCGTTGTAATTAACTCGGGAAACTTCAAAATGGATATTTCGGGCTTCTATACGTTCTTAGGTACATATGTACGTGTGGTCGGGTCGAAACAAAAACTCAACATTCATTTAGGATTTTTGAGATAAATTTTTTTCGCAAATACAATACTTCCTTTTTTGTAAAAGGAAGTAAAAATAGAGCCTTCGGAAAAAAAGCGTGTCTTCATGTATGCAAGCTCATAACTTTTAAACTCATATTTTTTTTTATGAATTTGAATTTTTTTAATGATTTTTTGATATTTTCTCCTATCTGTAAAGTATTAGGAAATATAGAGTTTAGTTTATAGTTAGAATGTTTCCAGCATGCAAAAACTTAGTGTTTTTGTTGGATAATAGTAACCTGAAAAAACAATAACAAAAGGAATACACGCAAAATGATAAAAAATACCATGTGAAAGTGCCTTAGAGTGAAAAGAAAAATATTTTAATTGCATATAACTTCTTAGTTTTTTGCGAATCGACGAAGGAAAGACGGTTATACGCAGAGATCAATAGTTTTCCAACATTAATTTATGTAGTAAACTTGTCAAAAATTACAAAGTACCGCCAAACTATTTTTTCATTGAATTTTTAACAACGATTTGGGCAAAATTAGGGCAATTTGTAATTAAGTGTTTTGTTCGTTTATGACATCACTTCCTTTCGTATTTAACTTCATTATTATTGTTTTATGCTGAAATATTATTATCATCGCACCAAAGACCAAAGGGGGAATAAGTAAATTTTCAAGGGAAAAAAGTATGGAAAAGGATTAGCGGAACGTTTTTTATTCTTGTCATCTATTAGTCACCTCTTATTCGTACCTATTTCTATCTAACCGTCACTCCATTTTTTAAATATTCATTCAAAAGCTTACGTGTTTCGTAAATGCGTAAATATTCAAGAGAAGATACAAATCTCTTCTGTTGCATATGTCTTATACAATAACTGTTTAATAGGATTATAATTTGAATTGGCTGAATATTATATAATATCACTGACACTGTTTGAATTTACAAATTATAGGGCTTAGAAATTACCATTTAATTTGCAGATAATGCTACAGAACGTTTCTTTTGAGTCTGCGTCTGAGAAGCATTTTCTCAAAAAGTGACAAAAAAAAAAATAAATAAATAAATAAATAAAAAAAAAATAAATAAAATAAAAATAAAAACATTAGAAAACATTTTTTATTAACTGAGACTATATTTCAACACAAAAACATTTCCTCTTTACAATTATCGATTTTTTTTTTTGAAAATTAAAAAGTAAGAAAAGAAAAAATCTGTTTTTGTAGATAAAATTACAGAAATTTGGAGAATTCTGAATTTTTGGTTCGATTATTCCTGAAATACATGTAATAATATAAGATTAAAAACAAATTATTATAATAGATTGAAGCAATTTTTTTCAAGATATATTTGAAGACATATAATATACAAATAAATAAGTAAATCAAGTAATAAACTTTATCATGTTTCATAAAATATATATATTTTTGAAATGCAAATTTTTATTAGTATTTACTTGTAGTTTTATTTGTTTACGTTAGTTAATGTCATGTTTATCCTTACTAACCTTATTTGAGTGAAATTGTTCAGAATTCTTTGAAATTAGATGTTAAGTGAATTTAAATCAACTTTAACTATTTTTTAAAAAAGTGTTGCAAAGCCTTTTTTCAAGTGCCACAAATGAGACCACAAATGTCTGTAAGATGTAAACGTCAAAAAATAAATTAAAAAAAATTAGGTAGGGGTAACTAGGGAGCCTTGACCATATGGGAGGCTTGACCTACCCTTCAATTTTTTTATTTAAAAATATTTTAGCTGTATCTCACTAGATAGCAGTCAAAGCTAGTGATGTGATCAGGCATCCATTTTAGTTTTATTCATCTAGCTATCAGGTCTGTGGAGAGTTTTTCATCCTAAAAAGTAAGAATTTTGAGCATAATTTGTCAGACCTTCTCAGCAAATGTAATTAATTTATATTTTTGCAAATGGGATTTTCTAAATACTATAATATTGAGCTTTTATTATAACTATAAAGTTTGTTCCTTGAATTAGGCTTAACCTCACCATGTGCTATTTTGTACAAAATGGGTAGGTGGGGAGGCTTGACCCACTCTATGTAAGGGAGGCTTGACCCACTGGGTCAAGGCTCCCTTACTTAAACAGTTTAGGAATTCTAGAAATACTGTTTATCAAAAACAATTTATAATCACAATAGTTACTTTATGGGGATAATATATATGATTATTATATATTTTGTATGTTTACAATAAAACCAAGACATTGATTGTTGACAAATATTAACTTATCAGTTATTGTTTACAATGGAATTTTTGTTGCAACAATTTGTAATAAAAACTAAATTATGATTAATATCTGGTTTTTGAGGAAAATTTGCAAATTTATAAGTTAATTTTTCTAAAAAAGTTTTTCTGTTGTTATTTTTTTTTATAAATATTCATTTTCTATGATTCATCTTTTTGTAATATCTTTAGAAATTTAAAATAAGTGCAATATTAATTATACAATATGTGTATATTTAGATATTTTTTTTCCTCACCTCAGGATGCCTTTTTTTTTCATAAACAAAAAGGAAAAGCTCGTAAGAAGCACTCCATAGAAACTATGAAAGCAACAGTTTCGAAGGTTATTGGTGAAGGTTGTAGTATTCGTAGCACAGCTTTAGATTATGATTTAGATCGAAAAACTCTAGAGAGATATGTAAAAATATATAAATTAAGTGAAATAAAGAAAACATGGATATGCAGCCCAATTACAAACAAATTTCCAAGGGTAAAGAAAGTAAAAAAAGAAATTATCACTACTAACACAGAGGAATGCAATATTGATACACCTTCTAGCTGAACTGAAGAAGAAATAGAAGATTTTATAGTAAAAAATAATAAATTTGATGTTGGCGACTTTGCTGTTGTAAAATTTACAACAAAAAGAGATTTGTGTTATTTTGTTGGGCGGGTTACACGAGTATTGGTACTAAATGATGAGTATGAAATCACCTTCTTACGACGATGTGAACAATCATTTAGTTTTATTGATCCTGAAAACAGTGATTCATATGTTGTATATTTTACAGATATGACTAAACTGCCATGTCCTATATCTTCTGGTTATACTGAAAGAGTAGCCATGAAAATTCAATTTAATTTTGATTTTTCCCAATTTATGCCATAAAGATAATGTCCCATCTTGTTCATTTTGATGTTTGCACAAATTAAATAAAATATATTAAAAATAAATAGGAGGTAAGTCTGTTTACTTGATTCTGCGGACAGTATTTTTTATTATTTTTTAAATATAATTGGTAAAATATTATAAATGTCATATTCTAAATATTAATCTATACATGATTTTAAAAAAAATATCTGAACATTCAATTATCATGCTAAAACATCTGTACTTAATATTTACATAATTAATAAAGGAACTAGCTTTGTGCCCGGCGTTGCACGGGCTACTTAAAAAATAAAAGAGATGTCCAATTGATGTTCTTGTATTACTCTGACATCAGTTTCTAAAGCGCTAAAGAGTAAATAAATACGCGTAATGCAAGGCTTGCAAAACACCAGTAGAGCATATTTTTGGCAAAAATCTCTTTAACGTTAATCGTAGTTATCATTAATACAAGTTATGAGTATTTTCAATTAGCACAAAAGATGAAAATATATGCAGTATCAAATATAATCTGTGCTTACATTAAAATGAACTACATCTGATAGACTATATCTGAAATATTTATGTACAATTACAATCAGCTTTTTACATAAAATGACACACACTTTTTGGTCGATTACGTAAAACTAAAGCACCAAGACTAAATAAATACCAGAAAGCATTAATTTAATACCAAGTCAGCAGATTCCAATTTAGCTTTAGTTACAATCCTTAAAAACAATCTGTTTTGTTCAACTCTGTTTCACTTAAAGAAATCCAAACAATCTTCATTTAACATGTTCTTTTAACGATACAAACTGTATTTCAAAAATATAAACAGGAAGGGAAAAAAAAGAGTTATTACAATTCGAAAACTCACCCATGTGACGGGAAAAAGTCCAACAAAATAAATATAATTAGTCGCACATCCTAAATGTACCAAAATATGAGGCCGGTGAATGATAAACTTACACTACAATCAATAAACATAGCTAAAGAAACAACTTTCATAAGCTGAAAAGAGTTAAGAACGTTGAATGTAAAAAAAAAAAGACAGACGATAAAATAAAGGCTATGTCCGAATAGAGCAACCAATTTTAAACTAACTTAAAATGAAATTCTAGATGGAAACATTGTTTTAAGATTTAGACAGCAGCCAAAAAAATCTCTTTTAAAACAATTACTATAATTTTACTTGCTCACCCATATGCAAAATGGCAACAGGAAAGAAATAAAAATTCCTGAATAACGTTATGTTAATTACCGTTTTAATTAATATCTCAGCTAATAGAAGTCGCCCAATTACGAGATTGGTCCTATTGTTTTCTTTGGAAAATTTCGAACTGATCGGTATCTCGTTCGATTCTCGATTCGCAGCGGTTCTCGAGAAGATCAATCTTCAGTCAGACAGACAGACGGACGCGAACAGATTTTAATATTATAGTGGATATTTTCTATTTCTCATTTTACAATTATGTATCATTGCCCGGGTCAAGCCTCCCATACCATGGGTCAAGCCTCCCTTAATAAGGGAGGCTTAACCCGCTAACCTAAGTTTTAAAAAGTATTAATTTTAGAAAAGAGAAAATGTATTATTTACATTATCGCAAATATATCCCTGTTGCCAATAGAATGTCCTTCAATATGTGCTATCTTATGATATTTAAATTTTCAAAATAAAATTTACAGAAATGTTTATCAGAAAACGTGGTCAAGGCTCCCCAGGTTCCCCTATTATACACATCAGGATCGTTTAGCGACGGACTTAGGAATTTCTCAGAAACTCAGACACAATGTTAATTGATACAGTGAAAATGCAAAACTTTCAATACTGTGTCAAATAACATTTTCACGTTTTTTGTAAAATTATCAATGTATTACCTTCTGCTGTATGATGCCTCAAAAGCCCTTTTTTGTTTTCTTTACTAATAATAAAGCTGAAAGTCTCTCTGTCTGGATATCTGGATCTCTCTCTGTCAGGATCTCTATGACGCGTATAGCGCCTAGACCGTTCTGCCGATTTTCATGAAATCGGGTGCAAAATTAGTTTGTAGTATGGAGTGTGCACCTCGAAGCGATTTTTCGAAAATTCGATTTTTTTTCTTTTTATATTCCAATTTTAAGAAAATTTTTCCGAGCAAATTATCACAACGTGGACGAATAAATTACAAAATTATCATAACGTGGAACCGTAACATGGGCAAGCAAATGAATATAGCAAATTGACGAGAAATTCATCATCCATTATTTGTAAATGTACAGGCGAACCAAATGACCTTTTAATTTTCTACTACGGGCAAAGCCGAGCGGGGATCACACTAGTTATGAATAAAATGCTTAAGAGATATAAGTTGAAGGACTTGCCTTCCATCAACAAAATTAACCAACGGAATCATCAAGCCTCTGTCATCATTTATAAACGATTCGGGAATGGAATCCGATGATTTGTTCAGAACAGCTAAATATCTTATACAACATGTTAATGAATGTAATATTAAAAAGTAACTTCAAACTAAATTAATAGTCTTTTATGTGCCTGTCAGGTTGACTTCTACACTTCATTCAAAATATTTTAAAAGCAACTGAAAATACATAGCACTTTAAAAGCATTATCTTCCACATAATATCGTAATATTGATTCAGATATCAAATAAAGTCACTCAACTTTCTGTTTTTAAGTCATTAAATGAAAATCTATAGAACGATAATCATGATTTATGTTTTGAAGATTTCTTCAAAGACAGTGCAGTAATTTGTTATCGAAGAAAATATATCATTTGAATTACACGAGAACAAAACTTTCTAAGCGTTTTTTTATTTTTTTTTATATTTTTTTTTACAAACAAAACTTTTTAATAAACAAGAAATATTTTTTTCAATAGTCTTGATAAACAGTTTTTCAATTTAATATCAGCTATAAAAATCAGTTCAAAGGCCACTTTTTTAATCAACATTTTGAAAATGTATTTGTGTAATTAAAAGGAAAAAAATATTGAAATAATTATGACAGCAACATTTATAAAATCACATTCAACTATTCACAATATTTGTTCTCTTGTTTGAAAAATATTATTTAGCTTTTCAAAATCCTGTTGTGTGTTAGAAACAAATCTCTACCAGCACAGTGTTTTAAGTGAGACGCTTTTCTAAATGTCGCATGATGGTCACATGAGGCTCTCCGTCACGTGACGGTCAGAAAACTTGAATGTAAATTCCTCAACTGGTTGCGGCAACTAACGAATATCACTAATGTCTTTGTAATGTCACTGAAGCGACTTTGCACTAAAGTCACATGAAACATGTCACAAATGTGTCACATCGTGACACCTGTAAGATGTCCCTCATCTATCACTTTGAGACTGATCGTTGCATCTTCCATTAGAAATACTTCCAGAACAGAGTAAACCGACTTGAAAGTTATCAAGATTGATTTAGTTGATTTTGTAACATTATTATTGTTATTTTTTGTAATTTTGTTTTTTGCTCGAAGGAAACTCAAATGCTATCTCTCATCATTAAAATTGACTATTTGTCAACAAAACTTCAGAAAGCAAAGATAACTTTGTTATCAAAGGATTATTTCCTCAAAATCCTGCATGCTATGCGAAATAAGAGTCTTTTACAAAATTCCCCTTGTTTCTAAAAAAACTAAATCAGTTACCAAACTCCTTCAATTAATTGTTTATTTTTACAGGAAGCAACGTAAAGCATCATACCAGCTCATTTCAAAGGTTTAATCAAATAAAAGCATGAGTTTTCCAGTCGGGAAGTTAAAAATAAACTTACCTTTTAAATTCTTATTCATATATTATGAAAGCGGTCGAAACTGGAGCGTTTGAAAACAAAAGCATTCCCGGTTTGCGACTTGACAAGAACAAGTGAAAGTATCCGTCATTGTTGATCGAAAGTCGACGTTTCAGCTTCGTCGGATCTCAAAGATAAGATCATTTTTTCATAATTATATATGCTTTGACACTAACAATTATGATCATTCTTTCTTGTCGTCGTTGGAATTTCCCGAAAATCGAAAGCAGATGCAATTTTAAACTCACGATTCATTCATCAAAGTCGGGCTTAACTGATATGCTGAAAACTATTTTTTTTAAATGTTAGACAGCAGTTTGTCAACAACCTGTTTCAGTAGCTTAAGATATTTCTATGTTTCTTTACCATTTTGCATCAATGCAATGTTCTAAAAGACTGAGAAATTCATTTGTAACTTATCTTCTGAATCCAAGTGACATTTCAGATAACTAGATCATAATAAACAGTAAATTATAAATAAAACTGATGCAAAACACTCTCTTGCTCTATTGTAGCATTGAATTTTTTCCTGGGCTCTTAGAGTTTTAGAGATATCCAAAAACCGAAGAGAGAAAAGGTTGAAGATTGAAGAAAGAGCATAAAAAGGTAAAAGTTTCAGTGCAAGTGATGCTCCTGGAAAACAAATTTTAAAAGAAGAAAATACAAAAACCGTAGAAATAAAAAAAATGTCAAAAATATAGAAAAATGTAGACTTATTTGACACAACTAATGAGGTAGAAAGAGTTAAAATGGGGATCTGATATTCTATCAGACTATTAAAATGTGCGAAAATCTATCTTCTGAGTTTGAAGAGTTGGAGAAAGAAACATTCGATAAAGACTGTGTTATGATAGAATTTGCCAGAAATACTTTTATGTTAGAAATATTCTGATTGGATCTGAGAACAATGAAAACTTGTGCATTTGTTTTTTGCGCAAAAGTAAAACAATTTTAACTATTTTAATTTGACCACCTGTATCAGATGTTGCATTGAATCCAAATAAAAGTATTAAATCATTGTGATAACAGCTCCTTCGAAAAGAAATTATACAAAACGAAATTGATTTTTTTCGTGGTTTGAAAATTAAAATTTTATTTAGATGCACAATGAAATTTGAATTTTTTTTTTCATTTCCCTTTAATTTTGATTGAAATGTTGAAAATACTATGTTTCCCTCAACCCTATATGCTGACTCTCTGTGCCTTGTATGCATCTTCTCACTGTGCCCCGTATATGTTTATTTTCACGACCGTTAGTCCTAGATGGATACTTCCAATTGCAAAAATGCTTAAAATCAGATGCAGAGTTAAGATATTGTACGTTTGAAATAAAATAAAAAGGAGTCAAAAAATACAAATTTTAACTTTTTATGCGGGACCTAGGTCGCCTAACTTATATTTAGAGAAATAATCTCCATTGAAAAATATCACTAACACAAAAAATTTGAAATTTGTGCTACCAAAACTCAAGGAGATATTCTAGTTTTAAGGTACCATACAGACGATGAGATTGGAACTTATTGCCCTTTTGGAAGAATGAAAAAATGTCCAAGTAAAAAGAAAACAAGGAATTTATATTTTTCATTGCTATTCAAAAATTTATGCAAACGTTATGTTGTGATACGCAAAAACACTCAACAGAACCTCGCACAGTTTGAGAAACCACACTCTACGCACACATATAAATTTCAACCCTTGTTGACTGCTATATTTTCACACAAAAATGTGTTATTGTCGGCGAGTGTAAAGTGGTGTAAGTCACAAAACGCTGCGTTTTAAATCTCTGTGAATATTGGTCGTACTAATGTCAAACCTTTTAAAATTATTTTTTAATAGAAATTACTTTCTAAATATAAGTTAGGGAACCTCGGGCCCGTATAAAAAGTTAAATTTTGAATTTTTTAACTCATATTTATTGCTGGTTAAAACTTTAATATCTTAATTCTGCATCTGATTTTGAACCTTTTTTCAACTGGAAGTATGCAGCTAGGACTAACGGTTGTGAAAATTGAGGTCTTGCAGGTTAAAACGGAACACTGTCTATTATGCAAGAGAAAAGGGACGACTCAAAATGCAAGAAACACTTTTGCTGCTCTGTCAAAGAACGGTTAAAATAACTTCTAAATTTCACTTCGGATTATCGGCAGAACTAATTGGCTTCCACGTAACGCTGATCGTAAACACGTAATCCGAAAGAAACGGGAAAACAAAAACATGTGTTTGAGGAAAAAACATGGCTGACAAGAGCTCGCTGAACTTAAAATGCATATATAACAATTCATTATTTACTTTTCTCTCCACATACGCATCGTTTTGATGCAACACAAAAATGTTTCTAACATTCAAAATTTAAAATCAACCTACGCCGTGCAAGAAAAAAATAAATAAGAAGCAATTTCGAGCAGAAAAAATATCGTATAATTAAAACCAAAAGAGCTTTAAAATATAAGCAAAAGTTAACTAGTCTTTCTAATCACAAACTTGTCAAACATTAAGATGAAAAGCTAGAAATGGAGTCAATTCCTCTAAATAAGGATGGATTAGTGAGAAATGCGATAGCAAAAGCGAAACTTATAAATAACAATTGTATGTATAATGAAGTATTCGAGGGTACAACTTGAGCCTATTTGTGGGTGTAATATGAATATGTGGGGCTTTAGAAGCGGAGAGTCTTGCTACGAAATCATTTGTTTCGATGTACTTTGACAAGCAGAGGATTTTACCTCTGCTGTACGATAAATAAGTAATAACAGGAAATTTTCCATTTTAGAAAACAGCTCTAAATTATCAAATGTTGATTTCGAATAATCTTCTAGAAGGATTTTAAATTACATAAGTCTTTTGTATTGATAAGCTCATAAACATGAAATCAAGAAATATATGTGTCTGTAAATTTAGCTGTAACTACAGACATGTAATTTCAGCGTCGTAACTAGCCGATGATTTCGGGGGGGGGGGGGAATACATCCATAATCGTAACGAAGTAAAGACGAAGAAGGTTTGATTTGGCGGCAATTGGTTATTTTAACTCACACACACACACACACACACACACACACACATATATATATATATATATATATATGTATATATATAATAAATAAATATATATATATATATATATATATATATATATATATATATATATATATATATATATATATATATATATATATATATATATATATATATATATATATATATATATATATATATATATATATATATATATATATATATATATATATATATATATATATATATATATATATATTTTAGGGTGTCCCAGAAAAATGAAAGTCGTTTTTTTTAAACGCATACCCTCTTATTTTTTTCCTTTTATATCAAAACTGTTGTAAAAAAAATTTCATGCAATTTGATGCACGGTAACCCGTGCCGACTTGCGCCTTAAACCCTAAACGTGTAAATATAGCACGTGTATTCATAAACTAGCGAACGCAGGCGACGCGATACTTTGCAAAGCTCAAAACAGCTGTAAATGGTGCACAGAAGACAAATGAAAACAGAAATTAATATGTTGGGAAGGGGGGGAGGGTATCCATGGCAATTTGCAAACCGTCAAACGTGTCGGTACGAATACATTTCGAATAGCGAGCGCAGTATAGTCGAAACATAGGGAACGAAACATGGCAATGGAATTGCAAAGTTCGAAAAAAGGGATATTTTTAATGGAAGCCATAAAACACCAAATTACGGGCTTGAAACTTCCCTCTAACGGACAAATTCTGTCTGTTTTGTTTTATAACATTCGAGAAGTAAATTTAACCATCAGTGACAAATCTCGCTATTCGGGAATGCATCATTTTTCGGGAAAAGGTACGCATTCCCACCAAATCGTTGCCAAACTGTGTGAATAAACTTAAAAATCTGTATCAAATTTGGAGAGACTTACAAAAAATGCAAAGAAACTGCAAGAAGTATTCAGGCAGTGCCTACAAGAATTTGAGGTAATTTAAACAATTTATTCAATATTGCACATGCTGATGCACTTCGGTTAATCAGAGGAAGATGGGATTTTCTTGCAACTCCAAAGAGAGCCCGGCCGACGTGGTCACTTTAGGTGGAGTGGATAAAAAACTGTTCGACAAAGAGGAAAGGGCTCGACTTTGAGTTGTCAAAGAAGAAAACAGAAGCATGAAATACGATTCCGCTTCAAACATCCTCGGAATTGTCCTGAAACATATAAATCAGTACATGGAACAAGTTTATCAGAACCTGGAACAAATATATTAGAACTTGGAACAAGTATATCAGAACCTGGAACACGTATTCCAGAACCTGGAACCACAAGTATTATTATCAGAACCTGGAACAAGTAAATATGTAATGAGAAGGGATTTTATTATTCCAAAGTCAGTTGCTGCATTGGATTAGGTGTCCAAGTATACGAGATTATGTGTTTAATCTTGAAACTGCTATTAACACACTTGGGTGTGACATTGATGAATTTCCCATAGGTTCAGCACCCCCCTTCAATTCAAAGAATCCGAACCGAAAAGCGGAAGAAGCACGAGGAAGGAATAAAAAATGGTTTTCAGTACGAGGTACCATACGCAGTGAATTTACCTTGGGATATGAAACTGTTGCCTGCTTTGAGTGCTCAAAAATCAAAAGAAAATCGCTTATCTTTAGTTATTTCATATGGAAGTGACGAACAACTCATTGCTGAGTCTAAACTGGATAATGCTACAGGAAAAGAATAAACTCAGGCTGTTTGAAAGGCAGTTTCAGATTGGAATCTCGAAGACAAAGTTCAAAACTCTCAGTTGTAATACTACAGCTTCCAAGACAGGTCCTTTAAGTGGTTCTTGCGCTATTCTTGAGCAAAAATTTGACAGAGAAATGGTTTTCTTTGCTTGCCTTCATCATATATATGAACTGATCTATCCCTCTAAAATACAGTGCTATGGAGGAACTGCGGAGATGTTCCGAACTGTACTTTAACTTGGAAAATTTACTTGACTTTTACCGTGCTGAACTTACCAATATTACGGTCAGGGATGACTATCAAGCGTTGATAGAACTACTTATCATATTTTTAGGTGGAGATACAGAAAATGAATTTAAAATATGACCACCGGGAGCCATGCACCAAGCTCGGTGGATGGCTTGAGCGATTTACTCCCTAAAACTATTACTATTTAGTTCACAACTAAAATTAGATACAAAGGAAAATGAAGCATTGTTTGATGTCTGCTTGTTTGTAGTGACAATATACGTGAAACCATGTCTTCAATGCATTTTGGCAGTCAAAGCACCCAACAAAGATTTGTGCTTTTTGAAAAAAGTGCACGAAAATGTGGACCAACTATCTCAACAGCTGCTCTACAAAAATTCATTCAGCTTTTATAGTATGGTCAATAATATTTCATTCCTTGATGTGAAAAGGACTGTCTCAAAGCTTAAAGCAGCAAACGATGCAGCTGAAAGAGCGGTAAAATTGATGCAGGACTATCATGGTGTGCTAACAGCTGATGAGGAACAAAAACAATTTGTGTTACATTGCGTTCAAGAGCACCGGAAGCTCTATCCTGATTGCAAAAAGCAAATGTTGAAATAGAAATATGTGCAGTAAATAGAAGTGCAGTTGAATAGAAATATGTGTAGTCTAATATTGTTGTAATTATCTGCTTTAAATAAATTGATGTCGCGTGTAGTAAGGAATTATACAGTTAGCAATCTTCCACTGTAGTCGCCGTACAGGATTTCAAGCCCAATTTTGACCTTAAGTCGGCACGGGTTCCCGTTATTTTATTCCAATAAAACTTTTTTCTCATGTTTCTGAAGTGAAATGGAAAAAATTTGGAGGGTATGCGTATTCGATTTCACAAATTTTTTTTTCGCCATTATACACCCTAATATATATATATATATATATATATATATATATATATATATATATATATATATAACTCTAAAAACCGGACGCTTTTTAAAGGTAAAATAAGATATAACAACGTCAAAGAGAATTGCAGATCACTGCAGACACGTGTTTCGGCGCTACAAAGAACACCTTTTTCAATGCAAAAGAAATGAACTTATGGATGGATAACTTTTCGTTTCATAAGTTCATTTCTTTTGCATTGAAAAAGGCGTTCCTTGTAACACCAAAACACGTGTCTGCTGTAATCTGCATTTTTTTTTGACGTTATTTCTCATGTTACTTTTTAGCACAAAGGTAGGGGAGGGTGGCCTAAAGCGGGTAGGTTTTCGCTCGAAAATTGTAGTTTTTTGGATTTTTATCGCTTCAAGTTCGATTTTATTTCCTAGCAGGGTTCTTGAACTTCAAAATAAAAAGTGATTTTTGTATTATTTCAAACCCAATATTTATTTATTATCAAACTTTACAAACTTTTGGAAAACCCGCTTTGCCCTACCAGGGAGACCAATGCAGGTAAGCTTAACTAGTTGCGGTTTAATACAATTTGCCAATCAAATATGAAGTTAAAAATGATTAAAATAGTTGACTAGCTACCTGTCATTATATAACAAAAAATTAAAACAGTTGAACTTATCCAATTTAAAGCCGGCACATTTGTTTATAAAGCATAAAGAAATAACTGATTAAATGAATAGACTAATTAATTGCCATCCTAAAAAATAACTTTTTAAAGTTTTGCTTGTGCTACTGAAATAGAAAATCTAAATCAGCACACGAGTCAAGAAATTATAAATAAATATATGGTTAAATCCTATTCCCGCTTTGCCCGAAGGCACGTTTTTGATTTCAATAATTACAACCTTAAAACTGAAAAAGAAACAAACGAAATGACTATCATATTTTGTAATTGGACGGTGTCAGAATAACGTAATGTTGTTGACAATTACAAAAATAGGCTGGTCTTCGACAAATCACAAGTTACAAAACTTTTTTTTTTAGAAATGTATCATTTTTTTTAAATTTTAAGCCTGGTTGCGCCATGCCGCTTTACTGCTGCTTCGCTGCAACTGATTAAAACTCGGGTGTGTTTGTGTAAACACGACATACGTATGCATCGCCGCTTATACGCCATGCGGGGCATACGGCCTACCCGCTTTGGGCCACTCTCCCCTATTTATTTAACTCATGTTTTAAAGGGTTTAATTTTTAATTCAAATGTGAAAAAGTTGCAAATAAACCTTTTGAAAAGCGTGAAAATAAAATGTTTTGAGTAAATTTTTAAAATAGGAACATACATTTTTTGAAATCGAACATAAGAAGATTTGGTTTTTGTAATCGCGATCATTATAGAAGGTGTCAGTTTTGGGATTGCAATTTAGTGTAACTTTTTGTATGCATTAGTTTTTGCTTATTATGTTCATATGCGGTGCAGAGGATAAAATTAGCAATATGAACTTAGTCATAAGAATAATATTCCTGTAGAAACAGATTGGAAGGGAGGGTCTGGGGGTTCTTCACTGGAATTTTTTCGTAATTGTAGCTCTAAAAACTCCATTCTCAACTATCATGGGTGATGTTGAAGAAAGGGAAGCTCGGTGTCCTCCTTTCAGATTTTTTTTCAAATTTTGAAGTCTGTAAAACATGATTGCAAACCATTTTACTTAGTAATGTTTGGGAAAAGGATAGTGTTCAGGGATTCATCCCAGCAGTTTTTTGAAGTTGAAGTTCCCAAAACGCAATATCAGACGAGTTTTGATAATGATAGGGGGTTCGGGCCCCCTGGAATATCGACACTGATGTCCTGAAAACAAATTTTTGACAATATTTAATGGTGCCGGAAGGGGGAGAAGCAGTAAATTTTCTAACATTAGACTATATTTAGAGGAAAAATCCTACTTCAGTTTTCAAGCTTTTCTCCTTACTCAAACATTTTTTGGACCAAGATTTCGGGTGGGTGGGTGGGGGGGGGGGGTTGCCCTTCCCTTTATCTACGTCCCTGTGTTAGTATAGCTCATGTGCTAGTGTAAGAACGTAATTTCATTTCATAACTTGAAAAGGAATAATTATTTACACATGTTTTGAAATCTCTCTTTATTGAAATATAAATGCATCGAATACTCATAAAAGATAGAAAATTTCAGATTTACTGTAAAATGATAAATGAAGCTTCTAGTTCTACGCACAGATACGAAATTTAAAATGAACATACATTCTAAAAATATCTCCTAAATTGGTGGTTTTAAACAACCGTTGGGTCAGTTGAACGAAATAAAAGAAAATACTAAAATACGCAGAGAGTGGTTACAATTTTTAATTGCGCACACTTACCGTCAATTTCACTACCTTGCGCGATCCTTTTATTTTATTAATTTATTTTATCAACGATTTAAAATATTTTCTTTCAGAATAGTTTAAAAGAGCAATTAGATGTCACATCAATCACCTTCTTGACCTCACCATTTCCGATTTTCTTAAAATTTGGTGTAAAAGACACGTATGCTAAGATCCTGAAAATTTTTAGATTTTCGTTTTGAAAATTGTTGAAAATATAGGACTGTAAAAAAACTTAAAAAGTGCGAAAGAAAGGAAAAGTGTGTTTTTTTAAATGACTGTAACTTCTCTCCTAACTATAGTAGAACAAATACTCAAAAACCATTGTAAAGCTAAGAAATAGAACTTTTTATTGATGACTTTATTGCATGCCTTTTGTACGACATATTGAAGTTTTAAAGTCATTCACCGTGTTTTTTTGACCTGAATATCTAAAAATATCTCCCCTCAGAATTTAAAAAAAAAATCTTCCACTGTATCAGAAATTAGGCAGGTACCGCAAAGGCAAGGCTTTTTAACGACTTTCTTGTTGTGTGTTGAGGATTTTTGCACTGATGAACTGGCGAGGCTCCGTTGTGTTGCCCTTAAATAGCTAGGTATATGATGTGTTTTCTTGATAATTCGTGCTTTATTTACGTTGATCATTTGGTCACCGACATAGTTAACATTAACATACATTAGAGCCTCTAAAATTCGAGGTAATTGGGGCTCTACTTCACCTCGGATTACCGAAAACTCGGATTTTATCAGGAAAATTCTTTCAGATTAAAAATTTACACTATTTGGATGACATAAGGAGGAGCACTTTTTTCTACCTTGTATAAAGAAAAGGAACTATTGTCTTCCCGAAATATTTATCACTCAAATTTCAACATAAATGTCTCTTTCAATTGCGTCGAAACAAATTTTGACTTTAGTTTTTCGATGGTATCAATACGTATTTATGTGTGCAAGGCAACCAAAACAAGCATTTTGACTGTGCCCGAATCCATTTCGAAGAGTTGTGTCATGACGCGTGTATTAATGTGCTTGCGTTTTTATGTATTTAGCATTACATTTGTAGGAAAGTGTAAGTTCCGTACATGAAACTCATGTGGCATCGTATCAAGTTGTGCACCTCTTTTTTTTAATATAGTCGGATATTTCAAAAGAGATGCTAACACTTTGTGGCAAATCAATGTCAAATTCACTTATCAAAGTTATTATTTCCTATAGTTGTTATGTGAAAGACATTAATTTGGCTTAGAGAAAATTGTTTTATCATACCTAATATGCAGTTTAAATAATTTAAAAATTAATCTAAACGGGAGAAATCGGGGAAAGAGGCAATGAAACTACTTTGATGGTGTCATAATGCAGTTGTTCCCCAACGTTTTTTCTCAGTAGACTCCTTGCCTATTATTACTGTTCTTCGTGGACTCCCTACGTAGGGATAGTTTCAAAATTGGTTAAGCAGTGTAACATTCACACTCGAGTGTTCCAAAACAGAATGAATTGAACGGTTAGTTTCACCCAAGGCGTTTTAAGATGAAAGTAGAACATATGGAAATGTCACGGGACAGATTTGAAATTAGCCACACAACGTGAAAGTTTAATATGAGAGTTTTGAAATGCTCTCTTAATTCTGAAGATTTGAACAATCAATAACTTCAAACAAATTCTTGATAGCTGGCTAAGAGACGAAGTTTAATAGTGTTTACTCAATAATGACCTCTTAAATAAATAAATAAATAAATAAATAAATAAGCAAATAAATAAATGTAGTAAATAATAATGAAAAATACAATAAAAGTGAAAAAAAGAAATTCATTAAACTAAACAGGCTTAAGAAACCTTTCTATGCTCACCTATTTATAGCAATCAATAATTTTCAAAGATTAATATTTTTTGCAAAATTTAAAAAAAGAAAAAAGCTATAAATCAATAAGTAAATGAATAAACAAAAAAAAATAAAAATGAAATAAAACAAGTTAAAAATAAAAAATAAATGAAATTTTTTTTCGAAATATTAGCACTTCTTCATTTTAGCTTATATTTTCGAAATATTTTTTCTGCATGACCATGATAATCAGTTCCACAAGTTTATAGAATCATTTGCTTATATATTTCATGGACAATGTTCTGCGGCTAAAAATTTTAGTCATTTGCAAAACATTTACTAGCACAGTATTGTCAACTAATCCTACTGACTGCAAAAAGCTTTACTCTCAATTAGTGTCTTTAATCGAAAAACAACCCCAGGGATTCAAAAACACTGTACACACATAAAAATGATTACAGAGAAAAATTTCATTGACGTTTCGTTTTGCTTTAATTTACCTACCGTACGTGACCACTCATAAGTTTTAAATAATTGAGCTAGAGCGAAGAAACTTTTTTCTGAGTGTGTGAAATATATTGAAGTTTTAAAACAAACATGAAAAGAATAAATAGTTCGGCAATGCTTTAGACACCCTTAAACAAGTCTCTCTGGTCACCATTACAGTCATCCATTTTATCATAACAAAATTTAACATGACACCAAACATCAATAAATATTGAATACACGAAGAACAAGAAAAACGAGGGAAAACCCACAAAAGGAGAGGGAGAGAGAGAGAAATTTTAAGACTAATTTGAAACGGGGTATGTTTTTTAGACGTGTAAAATCTAGTACTCTTAATACATAAGAAATTAAGGCGAAAATTATGTTTGGTTCACGAAACACCTATGAAATGCCTAAAATTTATTAACAACGAGCTGAAATGGGATACAGGCTCAAGGACACTTGCTTGCATCTCATGAACCTATTTTTTTTCCGTTGACATGAAATTCTTGAAAACTGAAATTGCCTCCTGAGGGTCCATTTAGATCACTTTAGAAACCATTGGCATAGGTAAGCATATTGTGTTTTGTTTCTGTGAAGAAAATTGTATCGGTTTGAAATTGCATAAATGGAAAAAAATGTTTTTCTTAATGGTAAAAAAAAAATTTCGAAAATTTCGAAATCTTTGTTCCCAGTTGAAATTCATTCATCGTCATTGAAGTTTTGTCGTGCTTTGTGTTGATGAGATTTAAATTTTAAACACCATGAGTTCGCAATAAAGAATACAATATATTATTTAAAAACAAACTAAAGATTAAAAACCATGTGAATTTCTCCAAACTAAATTTGCTTTTATTGCTTGTTATTTCAAACCATATGATGCACTGTGAAGCAAAGGGATGTAAGTGGACATTTTTAAGTTTTGAGTAAAAGGCGTTTAAAGATAAGGTCCTGGGCAGGCTTGCAATGAAAAATTTTTCTAGATCATGCTGTAATATAGCAGCACCTACCAGGGTTATTAGTACTATCTCTTTCCGCAAGACAGAGGAGGGGTTCACCTACTGTTTGTACTAGTTATCTCCAAATGTTTAATCTTGCCACTTAAATCCCTGTGTTTCTCACTGCCCCATATTATCTTTAAATTTTTTAAACGATTTTCGAACTTAAAGTAAAGTAAGTATCAAAACATATCATTGAACTTTAAAATTAAACTACTCATTAAATAGTTGCAATTCCGAAATAAAAAAAGAACCTACAATTTGGGAAACTAATCAATGAAAAATATAAAATTCACATACTTATTTTTGATATTTTATCTCTTTCTTTAGCTGATAAAAATAAAGCGTGTTTAATGTGACAGAGTGTGCGTCCTTCAAGAGCAAAATAGTAATGAGATATTTAAGAAAAATCGTAATTTTGCTTCATTTACTGTATTGCTCGTTTAGTTGCAATCTTGACGGTTGAAAATGTGCCGAACTTTCAACAATTGGATTATGTTGTTTAGTTCGCAGGGGATGGCGACTGTCGGATATTTCTCTCATGAAAAATTTCAAATGAAAATACAACTTATATTTTCATTTGAAATTTTAATGTTATTTATAACATTGTATACGTCATGTTTGACGTATACAATGCTGTTTCAGCTTTTAACAACTGAAATATTTAAAACAGTATGAACAACAGTTTTTTCTAAATCTTCTGAAAATTGAATAAATGTAATTGGGAAAGAAATCTTCAATTTATGGAACTGCAAGTTACTTAGCAAGGAAGGTTTTTTTTTTTTTTTCCATAAAGGGAAATAGACTAAATAATGCTTACAAGTTGCATTCTTCATTTTTTACGATATATTTGATTTTAATAAAGATTTTATCCTTGCAAACAATCTTATTAGGATTCCTTCAGCTATTATTGCTATTAAACTTGAACTTATAGCGCAAACGAATATATATATATTTTTCTTTTAGGAAAATTGATCTATGATATAATTATATTCCCTCGCTCTCTCCGAAAGATGTAAAAAAACCAATTGGTATGTAATGAAAAAATGTATATAATCACCATGCCAGTAGTGAAAATGTAGACATTTAGACTGCAGTCGCATACCTCGACCGGTAGCTACCGCATTCGAGATAGTAAGAGCTGACGTCATTAGCTATCACATGTTAAACCGGCCGATAGCTACCGGTCAAGTTTGCAAACGCAATCTTCCTGACAGTGTTATTATTGTTATTATTACTTTTTTTTTTATGAACAATAGTGTTGAATTAGAGAACCCATTTATATGTTCCAAAAAAGAAATTTAACGAAAAATAATTATAATAAGAAAAAAGAATAAAACATCTAAAAACATGTGCGTCATCTGAAAGCACGGTCTAATAACCTATAAGTTTCTGCTCAAACACACTTTTTAAATTTTTGTTATTTAGTGTTCTACTTTAGTTTTAATATAATTTTATGGACGTTATATTTAATTTCATATTACCCATTTTTTGTTTCAATGCCGTTCAAACAATTTGCGTGTTTAAAGCGGCTGCTGTTGCTTTGGGAAAATTTGAAAAGCAATAAAAACGGAAAGTGGGCTGGAAGCCCAGAAAAAAGTATCTTACAGTCATTAATAATTTTTTTTTTAGGTGGAGGGGGGAAAATTGCTCAAATTTGCAAGTGTTAATTCCATAAAAGTAATTTTAAATGAATCCTGTTTAAAATCAAAGCATAACATAATAAGTGTAGATTTCGTCCTCTTCAGAGAGGCGGCAAGTTATTGATTTTAAAAGTTGCACTTAACAATGAGTGCAATTGGAATAGAAAAACATGTGCTAAACAGATCAATAAACTCATTTGAGCATAACTAGCGTTGGTCAATTGTTTTGTAATATTTATTAGATTTTCGATGCATTAAGCGTTTAATTTTTATGAATAATTAATTATTTCCAATGCCACTGAGTGACTTTTTGCCCTAGTAGTGTGTCTTTTTCTAGAGTACCATTTCATAAGGTATCTTACTAGGAGTTTATCGAGTTAGCATACAATTGGCAATGAAAGTCTAGAACTGCCAAAAGGAATTGATAAATTACAGTTTTTATATTTTCACGCTTCAATAGCCCCTTAATATTTCGTTATTAAAGTTTTTAGAATTCTTTAGATTGTGTAACAGTGTGAACCATTGCTTAACCAACACAAAACTCCACCAACAATAAAAATTACACCTTCGTGTCTTTATGTCATGAGAAAAACGAAATCGACCATTTCCGTTTGTTAAGAAAATTGCTTTGATCTCGTACAAGACGTCCGCAAAAAACGCCAAAGTGTCCGAAAGTCCTAAATAACTTTAAAATAGTGATATCAGTTGATACCATTTGCAAGTTTACTTTTCTTCAATCACTTTTCCCAATGGGTGATTAGACCGCTTGAGGGCTCTTTTCTTTTTGAAAAGTGAATTCAAAGGAAATACAACAACTCCGACACGCTTGGGTGCCCTATCCAGGCCTTCTGGCAAAGAGGAAGTAATTCTGTCATCGATGCCGTTTTCATCGTTGATCCCAAGCAGGTATATAAGGCAAAGATTACCATTCCACCATCAACAGTTTTGCTAGGATTTGTCTCTGTGCAATACCTGCTTGGGGACAAAAGGTATCTATTGGATTTAATCACTTATGGATTGGTTCTTTGTTCTTCAAGATTGATGTGGAGTATAAGTAAGGTTGTTGTTTAGTACGAAGACATACCATGGATATAAACAATTTCTTCTGCCGCAAAGTTTTCCGCCGACTAAAATTACGATATTGTCAGACTTCTCTACTTTTGAGATGCATATGAGTTCTCAATTTATGTATTCAAAAAATACTATTATGAAATTCCTCCAAAACTAATGGAGTATACATTAGCAAGGCGAGTTTTTAATGTAACAGACAACAGCAATTCTGGTTCCGGAATATTTCTGTACTTGAATACTTCCTTTCATCATTTTCTTGCAATTAGTGCATTGCAGAAACATCGCACATGTTTTAAAATTTAATGTGTAAGCCCTCAAACGTTTATGGTTAAAGGGCTAATTTTAGCCATAAAGGATTTTGCATAATTATTTATTTGCTCGCCTTTTCTGTGAGTATTCAAGGTCACTCATTATTGTTGGCAACAGACCACAAGGATTTCGCTCCATTGAGCTGGGACACGGATGCTCGATTGGTACAACAACTTTTCTGAACATCCATTAGTGGTTCGGACTCAAATTCTAATTCGTAGGCCTTGCCGATCCTTTGGATCACTTCGTGTTTTACCTGTTTTGCCAATTACGTCCGAGGATGCGTTTATTATTAGAAGGAAAAATGGAAATGGTTAAAAATTAATTCTGGATCTTAAAAGTTGTAACAATTTTATAAATGTTAAACGGTAGCAATAACAAGTTTATTTAGTAATTAGTTTAAGCAGATAGGTATCCTTTCTAAAGGGAGTTCTAATGCAGCTGGATGAATTTGAGTAAAATTAGTTTTTCCTTTTTTATTGTATAGAAAATTTAAAGCATTCTATTTTAATAATTTGCATTCTTTTTAATTTAGACGTACAAAAAGCGCATTTTTAAGGAATAACAATTTTTTCTCATGCAGTTCATAAAGGTTAATGACATTTTGACATTGGATAAAAATGGAAAGTGCAAGGTTCACGTCATCAGTATTCGTTAACATCACTTAACTAATTTATCGTATGAAAACCAGTAGTGTTTACATGTGCTTAAAATTCTATGACCGAAGAATTACTGCGTTTATAAATTTCGCAATATTTTTAAAGTAGGTGAAAGGAGAACAACTTATTCAAATTTTTCCGTAATAAGAAACTTGCTTTTAACATTAAAGGTTAATTATAAGATCATTAAGTATATCAAATTACTAAATTTTCTAAATTGTTTTCCGGCTAAATATTAATAATTTAACATTAAAGTGAAAGTAAGTGCACGGATCGTAAACTTAATGCAGTATTTAATGTAACGTTGCAATTTGATTGATTAATTATGCTAGACGTGAAAAAAGTGATAATAGTCAAATAATACTACGTTATTTTAAAGATATTATCTGAATACAGATGATATATTTTTCAAATCTGTTTTGAACTTTTTAGAAACAAAGCAAAAAATTACGTTAATTATCGTTCAATCTCCATATTTGCAGTCTTCAACTAAAAGTATGTATTTAAAAGATTGATGTAGTTTTAAAATTGAAAAAGCATAAGTATTACGAGAATAATACGAAAAATGTGTGTGAATTTCAGGAGTTTTTCTCATATGTATGAAACCATGGCACTATGAAAATTTGATATTTTCCTAGAGAGGTTTTTATTTGAACAATTTTCTTACCATTAACATAAATATTAAACATGTGAAGCAAAGATTTTGGTAAAGGTCAGAATCAATTAACATTAGCAAAAACTGTATTGCGATGTTGGTAGTTGATCTTAGTTTTAAAAATATACTTTTCACTAATAAGCCTACTTCTTTTATAGTTATTTACATATATTGTAGTACCGATAGTTGTCTTAAATTAATGAGTTTAAGATACTTATTGCAAAATGGTTTTCCATTTTCCCTAATCATGTAGAATACTAAATTAATTAACTAAAATTCAAAATTATAAACAAGATAGCATAAAGTGCCACTAGTTTTAGCCTTTGAGTCAAAAATAATTAAATTATACAACTAAATTTAACCTTACATTTTCAGAGAAAATACTTACATCTTTGCCACCCCCCAAAATGTTTTTGAAACTATTTTTATTTCATAATTTGGTATGTTTTATTTTCATTAATTAAGCGAAGTACATTATGAATAACGTGCTATGAGAGTTGCTAAGAAAATACTGCTGGTAAAATGACGAGAATATTCGATGAAAAATCTTTGACTCATCAATTTCATATTTTAAACAGCATAAACTCTCGTAACCTTATATTGTACATACTCTTTCTCATAGTACGTCAGTGAGCCAGCATATTATGCATTTTACTAACTTTAGTGTATGTAATTTGTGTAAAAAATTAGATTGGTTTAATCTATTGTAATGTTTTTTCTTAAAAAAACACGTTTTGGAACTATAATGTCGAGCACACCTCTTACACAGTTTTCTGTTCTTAAAAAATATTTAAAATTTTAGTTAATTTAAAAGGGGATATCTTTAATATTTTTATGGCATAGAGCTGCTCTTTTTACATAAGTTGCTCAGTACAGTAGTCTCTTTAGACTCTAAATTGTGTTTTATCTATCTTTTGCGCATGCGCGATAAAATTTATCTTCTTTTGGAATCTCATATCCACTTTTCTATTTAATATTTTCCCTTGATATTTTAGCATGAAATTTTTATTAGTAATAAAGCCATTCTTGGAAGTTTCATAAAAACTAATTGAAAACTTTTAACAAAGAAATGCGTGCAAAGTAATTGAATTTTTAAAATAAAAATCAACACGTTTATGAATATGTGATATTTTTACAAAAATACACGCGCGTTAAACAGTACAAGGTGACCCTAAGAGGGACCACAAGGTAACGCCCTACATGGTGACTCCTAACTTCCTATGTAAGAAATTCTTAAAAAGAACTATGGTTCTTTTCTTTTTCTATGGTAATGGTTTAAGAAACATTTGTTGTGTAGCTTTTAAATTCCATCATATCTGTTTCGTTTTGTAAAGTGTCCGACCATTATATCATAAGAAAGCACATTTTACGCTTCCTTGTCAATTTCAATCATATTATTATTATTACGATGATTGTTTTTTGATTACTTTAGTGTAAAACTTGACTCACTTATTGGAAAAAATTCTCAAGATTAGAAACAGCAGATTCCCATATTAAGCAGTTAACGTGTTGCAAATAAACGTTTTTCATTCAATGAAAAAAAAATCCGTTTATTTTCTAAAGTATAAATAGTTGACTTTAATTGAGATATAAAATTTAAACTTTCTCCAAAAATTAAAGAATTAATTTGTTATTTAAAATATTAGGAAACATGTTTCAAAAGCCAAATTTCTAAGTTTTTTAAATTTATAACTCATTTGCATTTTTAAGTTTTATATAGAAGCATTTGAAATGACATTGTCAATTAAATAATGAAAATTGTTCAACTTCACTTAATGATTTAAGACAATAACAATCTGCTTTTGGTGAAAGAAGAACTTCCGTTTGCTTCCAAAATTATACACCATTAAGTATCAAAGTTGCTTTTTTTTCCCTGAAGTTGTTAATATTTTATGGAGGAAAAAAAACTATCTGCTTTTCAAAAACAACTGAAACTGAGAGTTTCATGTATTGAAATTTTTAATTAACAGTAAATATGTATTGAGGTTAAAATGCAGCAGTAAAAAGTTTGGATTTTTCTTTAGCTTGAAACTATGAGCTGTAATTTTTTAAAAGTTTGAAATACTTACGAAATGTAAGAAATTCTTACCATATGCATTTATTTTTCCTAATATTTGTTTTGCTAAAGAATTTATAGTAAAAGATTAGCTCTGATAATATCAGCTCTTTTTTTGACGATAATCCCTTTGAAAAATAACTCAATCTGCACAATATACAATGAGGATGAAATGGTCTCACTCAACAAGGTAATAAATTCCGTCTCGAAAAATACTTTATTACTATATTTGTCTCAATATTTCATTTCTTAAAATGTGAAATATTTCAGCTGGGTGTCTTCGCGATAAACATTTCAATAGATCTCAAAATTTCTTCTAAAATACAAAACCTGAGTTTCAGTTTTTATGTGTGTCAAAAGTTATTTTATTACAAAGTTAGTGATTCCAGTTTTTAATATTTATAATCTAATAGCAGTAATCAACTTTTTTTTTTTTCAAACCATGGAGATAATTTTTTTCCTCTTTGTTTTGCAAACCATTTACGGTATTTTTTCCCTTTTAACTTTAAAAATGAATTGCACTTTTTCAGATACAAAAGGTACCACATTTATGTATCGATTGTGACTCATAATACAATTATCCGCGTTTTTTTTTGACAATCAGAAATTGTTTGAAACTACTCAATCAAAAAAGAAATATAAGAGGAAGAAAATTGAGAAATAATCGCCTGGCTCTAATCGAAATTATCCGAAATTTCTTTTGCTTAATGATTAAAACTATGCAATATTTTTTAATATGCATGTATTTTTTATTTTGATCTATTATAACTGAAAGTCAAATTTAATTATAACCTATGGGAATTAAATTAGTTTCTATATTTCCACCAATTCAGTATCAAGATATTTAACATGGGTGTCTATTGGATGGGTTGGATTGATTAATGAAAGAGCAGACGGAACAAAAGTTCAAACATTATTGTAGACCATAAGAAGAATAGCATTTGAAAAATGAAAGCTTACATTTGGAAAACAGGTGCAAAAAAGCATGGCTGTGGAGTCGGACTTAGACTGGTTTTGGGGTAAAGGATTCGAAGGCGAAATCGGAGAGTCAAGGGCTTTGAAACTCCAAGAATCGGAGTTTGTATTTTCATTCCGAGTCTGAAATCTGCCCAATCAGAATCAGAGTCATGGAATATGACTGATTTTGGGGTAAAGAAAAAGGGGACGAAGGCTCACATATTCAAGGAGTCGGAGAAGCTTATTTTCCCTCCGAATCAGTAGCCCTATAAAAAAGTATACAAACTATACATAATACAAATAAAGAATTTAAATGTTTCAAGTAAACTTGCAATGTATACGATATAAAAGTGAGATGGCTTGAAAAAATTCTGTAAGTTCCTAGAATTACATTTTATTTCTTTTTCTGAAACGTATTGATAAGTTCATTGTTTGACCCTGACTTCTTATGTTTTTAAACATTTTAGGTGGAAAAATGAAGTTGTGTGTCATACTTTTGATGGTTGCCGTTGCTTATGTAGCAGCAGTGCCTCATCCCGAAGTAGAAGAAAGGAAAGGGTAAGACTTCTGTATTTTCTATGCAAATGTAGTGTATACGTGTTAATTGAAAAAAAAACAAGAGAATTTTATGTTTATAATTAAATTACCAATGATTATACATCAAGTTTTCCAGTTCAGTTCAAACTTTTCATCCTAAAGTCATGAAATCGGTATTTTTGACTAAATGAGGGTTAAACTAACAATGTGTAAAACTTGAGTAACATCCTTTTTGAATAAATTCAACTTTTTTTTTTTAATAGAAACAGTTTCATCGATAGAATGTTATACTACTATCAAGGGAGAACTTCAGTACTAAAGACGAACAGATTTTAAGGACATTTATAGCATTATAAAAGTCCAAAACACTAACTGATATTACGCTATATTTTAATACGGAGGTACCAATTGAAAGTTGCTAAGAAAATGAAACTAATTGTTTACTTAAAATCTACCGTTATTCATAATTTTGAAATCAAATTATTATTGTTTTTTTTTTCAATAATTCTTTATGCTTGTGTATTTCTTTTCTTCCGTTTGAACCTCAAACTACGAAGCATTATTTTATGTAGATTAAGCTTTTATTGGATTGTTTAAAATTTATTTTCAACAACTTCAAAATCGCCCGTCGAGGTATGACGAGTGAAAATTGCTTCTACATTTGAACGAAACCATTGCCTGTTTGGTGATATTTTGATAGTTTAAATTGTAACCCTAACTCTAGTGGATGAACCCTAAACTCCAGCAGGTAGGGTTCATTGTTGACTATTTTTTCGTTTCTTCATTCCGTTGAAATGACACAGTATTACCATTAAAACAGTAAAGTTACCGGATCGAGTTCAGCCATGTCACAATAAAGCCTTTCTCTGCATGTTAAACATTTCTAAAACATATTATCAAATTATCATGTTATGGCGTAAGTTTCATTGTTGAATCTCGCTCGTTACTCGATCATTAACTAATATATGTATGAAAAAAAAACAATAAATAAACACTTAATCGATTTTTTCAATTATTTGTGATTTTCCAAAATTCATATTTTTCATCTGCAGACAAAATATGATTATCCAGCATTGCCATAAGGTTTTTCATATCCAAATTTGATATTGAGTCATTTTTAGAGACTATAATATTTGTAGTGTTTCAAAAACAGTTGCTTAAGGAAAAAAAAAAACATTCAATCATTCCTCTTTTGCCCAAAATGATGGAAGTTAAAGCAGTAAATAGTTTAAATTAATCCTTCGTTTTCTTTATGATTTTTGGTTAAGAAGTAAAATTACTATACTTTGCACGAGAATATTAGTGAAACTAGTAAAAATAACTAAGAAATCGAATTTTTTTTTTATTGAGCTGTTAAATGTGTTTTAAGTTGAAATTTCTCTACTATTAGCTCATTTTTCAGTTTCAAAAGTAGCAGTTACATTTCATTACTATACGTTGCCCTTTTAATTATTACTAATTTGACTCCTTCTACGCTTGAACAGTTACTCTTTTTTCTGAACAGTGTATTGCTTTTACAATCAATACTTTGTAATTTGCAGCTGTAATCTGCTGTGAGAGATATTTAATGTATTTAAATATTCATTTTTCATTGAAAAAGGAAGAATCTCCCCCCCAAAAAACCCCCTTCTACGAACGTAAAACTGAGTGTTTATCTATAAGGTAAAAATAAATGTTAATACACTAAACATATAGTCATATTTTAAAACAGTAATGTTTTTATGTAGTACTACAAACAATTGCATTTTGTTTAAAAATCACATGAGAAAATATTCACTGCTAAGAAGTAAGAATAAAAAAGAAAATGTAAAGACGTTTCCAGAAATATAGTTATTCTGTTATTAATTGCTAATATTTACAAAATATTTTTGTTCTAAATTGCTTTTAAAATGCATGTCATATTGATTTGAGTTTTCTTTCCAGTCACGATGAGAAGAAAGTCATCGTAATCAAAGACAAATCTGAGCATCATCACCATCATCATCATCACCACCACCATCATCACAAACACGATCATGGACATAAACATGGTCATGAACACAAGCACGAACATGGCCACAAACATGAGCACGGACATGAACATAAACATGACCACAAGCACGGCCATGACCACAAACACGAGCATGGTCATAAGCATGAGCATGGACACAAACATGAACATGAACACAAGCATGGCCATGACCACAAGCACGAGCATGGTCATAAGCATGAACATGGTCATAAGCATAGCCACCTTCATAAGCATGGTCATGAGCATAAGCATGGCCACGATCATAAGCACGAGCACGGACACAAACATGATCATGAACATAAACATGAGCATGGACACAAGCATGGACACCATCATCATCATGCTCACAAACATGGTCATGGACACAAACATGGACATGGACACAAGCACGAGCATGGACATCAACATGGACATGAACACAAACACGGCCACGACCACAAACACGAGCATGGGCACAAACACGAACATGGTCATAAACACGGACATCATCATGCCCATAAGCACGGTCATGAACACGGACACAAGCACGGACATGAGCACAAACATGGCCACGAACACGGTCACAAACACGGACATGAGCACAAGCACGGACACGATCACAAGCACGAGCATGGACACAAGCATGAACATGGTCACAAACACGGCCACGATCACAAACACGAGCACGGGCACAAACACGAACATGGTCATAAACACGGTCACGATCACAAACATGGTCATGAACATAAGCATGGCCACGGACACAAACACGGACACGAGCACGGTCATAAACATGGCCATGGACATGAACACAAATGGTATGGAATCATTGGTGGACATCATGGTCATTCTCTTCATATTGAACCTCATGGATTTGAGCAGAAGGAAGTCGAAGAAAATCACGGATACGAAGCAGAACCTGAAATTATTCCCCATAAATTAGAAGAAGAGGAGCCTCAGAAATTTGCCTACTTGGAGCAACAAGAGCATGTTGAACCAGAGTTCGATTCCCATTTAGGTTATGAAACTCAATTGAAAAATGAGCCACTTTTCCTTGGAAACAAAGGCTATGGAATTACTCAAGAATACCGCAAATTAGGAGGACATGGTTTGTCCGGCGGTGATCTTGGAAAAATTGGAGGACTCTACAGTTTTCCATCTCTTTAGAAACTTTCGCAGTTGAGATTACAACGGAACGACAAAAGGAGCACTTCAAAACAAGTTAATTTATTTATTAATGCTTACAATTAGCAAAATCGTCTTTGTTTTGGTAGTTACGTCATGTTTCTTAAGAGCAATGGAAGCAGTAAGGAAATTGGAGAGATAATGTTGTTTTAGTGCTTAAAAGACGATTAGCTATGTAAGATGCTGTACAAAATATGAAAAAACTACTTCGTAGTAAAAAAAAATGTAAAAAGGTTGTTATATTGTTATGTATACAATAAAAAAAAACTTTTGTATAAATGTGTATGTTGGTTATTTTCTTTTGCTGTCGTTTTTTCTTCGAGTTCTCAGCAAAACTATCAAAAATAAAATTTAATAACGTAGTTTGTGTCATGGTCAAACATGACACTAGTAATTTTAACTATTAGGATTTACAAATCTTTTCTTGTTCAAACATTAAAAAAAATAAATACATACATAGTTATGAAACCCAACATTTTAATCATGGAATACCTTACGAATGAACTGTTATGAAAAGTTTATGTTGTGTCTTCTATTGCAATCAGTTAGCTTTCAAAATTAAATACTGAAATTCATTGGTTTAATCACTTATGTTACTTATTAAATTACTCAAATTTGAAAAATAAATTTGATTTTAACCATTTCGTATAATAGTAAGGCCTCTTTTAATTTGGAAGAAGCAAATTTTGAGCAATAATTTTCTAGCATGACTTTTAATTTTCTAACATACACTTTATTTTTTACGAACTAAGCAGGGGTGCCCACGAATGTGGCGGGGAAAGGGGGGGGGCGTTCTGGTGTAGACTGCGGAATTGAAATTTTTGGAGGAGTTGATTTTAGAGAGACTTTGGTCTCTTTTTGGGTAGGGTCTTGTAATTAGAAGCGGTGTTCCGTTAAATCTCTGTACTACGCTCCACAACCTTGCGGGGACACCCCTGAACTAACCATTGTTAAATTAATTTTTAACCCCCTTTTTTTGCTTTATATTGCTTCAATACTCCGTTTTTGAGGAACATTTTGAATTTGGGAACAGAATAGAGTTTCAAAAAATTATTTCTATCTTCAATTTTGATAAAACTTTAAATATTTTCAATTTAGTCGTATTGCGTTTTCCTGGTAAACATTTCGAAGTTAATTCTAAAATTTTCTGATAAATATTTCACAATGCAGCTCCAATGACGATTTCTGAAAACGTTTGGAAGTTTAGTTCATATGTCCATTTCTTAAGCTCTTTCGGATAACTGTCCTGATACCAATTTTCAACTCAGTTCGAATAGAAATTGTTACAAACACTTTGAAGTACCGAAATAAATTTTTAGAATACTGTGCAGCTAACAATTCATAATGAAGATCTCAGAAGTATCTTTGTCTTATGTATAGTAAGAATTAATTAAATTAAAAAAAAAATACAATTTACTTTTTACTCGCAACAACTATAAGTCACGATTGCAATTGTTGTTTTACATACTTAAAACTTCAATATTTTACTTCAGAAATTTATTCCTCTCCTTTATGGAGAAACTCCAATTTCCTGCCAAAGTACCTAGAGATAGATTTTTTAAAGCCAATTTTACAAAAAAGTAAACTTAATAAGCATTTTAACTATCTATATACATACATATTTTAAAACTGCTTAATGTGAAGCATTTTTAAAATACAAACAAACAAATAAGTGTGTACATACAGTTACTATAACTTTTTACTAAATATTTAAAACAATGTCTGAGCTTAGTGGACATTGGCAATTCGAATCATCTGTTAATATAATGTAATGCACTTTATTTTTAACTAACCGCATCCACTGTCGTAACGCGTGATTTTTAGTTTTTGTTTCTTTATGCGGTAACTGATATTATAGTAAAAACTTCAGAGTTACCAAATCAGCAATTAAGCAAATATCACACCACACCGTAAACTCAACGGTTACACACGTATTTACTTCCAAATACGAAAACAACACCGCGAAATGCCTCGCAATAAACAGAGCTAATATACTCTCAGTACAAGTTCTCAATCGAAACTCTACTTTTTATCACGCGGGACGCTTTTATAAACATCGAAAAGTTTCCACAACATTCGAAATCCTTCTCGAAATTCGTAGACCGTTATCTGATTTCATCAATGAGCAAAAAAGAAACAGGGGGGTCGTATACTTTAGCCGAATGTATTGGGGCTGTATATTCATTACGGGAAACTATTTACAAGTTACGTTACTACAATTATTACTATTTACAGAATTTGTAACAATATTTTTACGGTTAAAGCCTTGTTCCACATTTATGGCGATCTTTTTTACTCAAACTTATACATCATTGTAAAAAAAGTTTCAGGATATAACAAGCAAATATTTCTCATCTAAAGGCATCAGCAGTACATTCTCAATGCAGGGACCGAGGGGGGGGGGCAGGGGAGGGAATCCACTATGTTCATTTTAAGCTCATTTAAATGAATTCCAAAGCGCTGAGTCACTATACCATGACTTGAAATTTGCTGTAACCAATTCTTCAAGCATATAACTGGTAAAGTTTTGCTGTAACTTTTACTCACAAAAGTTTTGAAAATTCAAATACATCTGTAAACAGGTTACAATCAAGTGTGACTCAGTTTGCGACTTCCTTTTTTTTCTTAACAGCAGTTTGTTAAAAGCAACATGTCATTTGAGCGCATTATGAGAGCTAGCACGTGAAAATTTAGAATTTTCCACTCAACTCAGCGAAAACAGTAGAGCATTGGAAATTCGAACTAATTGTGGCCACAGGTATATTGGAGCTCCGAAAAGGGCCGAGAAAATACCGTTTGGGTAAATATAGTGCCGGCAAAAAAGAAAAAAATCTTTACATTGGTTGGCAATTAAAAACTTTACATAACATTTTTTTTTTTTGTCAACATTTTACTTGGCATACTCCCTTGTGAATAGACCGAATACAAAATATTCAGCAGCAATCTTGCGGAATATTCGGTAATCAGCCAAATTAAATTGTGACAAGAAGTTTGCATGTAAAGTTTTTAATTGACAACTAAAGTAAAGATTTTTTTTTTTGCCGGCATTGTATAGTATGCCAGATTTAATCAAACAAAAAGGTCAGACATACTGTCTAATATATGTACATGAGTATCACCATAATATACAACGCGTTACATTATGTAATTACATTTCTTAAAAAAAAAAAAAAAAAAAAAACCTCATTGTTTACTGAACATAAAGGAATAATTATTTAAACAACATGGAATTACTTTCGGATTATTGACGGTTCAGTTTTTTGACATTCGGATTTTTGATGCTCTACTGTATTTAAAATCTTTTTCACAATTTGTGCAAAATACTCTTCTAATTCAGTGCTCGATAGATAAATACTGTGTATATCCATGAATCAACTTAAACTTTCGAAAAATTTAAAAAGATTTCATATCTCCACAAGATGAAAAAATGAAAAGAAAATAGATAAACTCTGACAAACATTTTAAGCCTTAACGTTGCTTTTGAGAGTAATTACAATAGGCACGCAATTATCTACACTCCAATTATTTTGAGTCTTCAATTATGAAACAAACAAATCAATTTTTAGATGAATGTCGCGAGAAAATAAAAGTAGATCAACAATTTCCGGCACTTTTAGCGTTTTTTTTTAACAAACGCTGCATTAGCAATTAGATTGTAGGACGTATAACAATACAGCTCATTTCTCATAATTACTTTCTTTACACGAAATTTCTAAGAAAATAAAAATTGAAAAAAATTGCTCATTATGAAAGCTAAAATACTTTTTTATTGCAATGCATGGAGTTTTCTTTACTAATAATAAAGCTGAAAGTCTCTCTGTCTGTCAGGATCCCTGTGACGCAGATAGCGCCTAGACCTTTCGGCCGATTTTCATGAAACTTGGCACTAAGTTAGTTTGTAGCATGGACGTGTGCACTTCGAAGCGATTTTTCGAAAATTCGATGCGGTTCTTTTTCTATTCCAATTTTAAGAACAAGATTATCATAAGATGGACAAGTAAATTATGAAATTATCATAACGTGGAACCGTAACATGGGCACTAGTCAATTCGCGAGTTATAAATATACAGGCGAACCAAAAGATATTTTAATTTTTCTATTACGGGCAAAACCGTGCGGGGACCACTAGTAGATGAATAAAGTCATTTTATAACTTAACGTGCAATTTATAAAATTCTAGATTTAAAAGAGCTCTGGGCTATATACAGGGGGGGGGGGGGTCTTAAGGTTCACCCCCCCCCCTCCCCAAAAAAAGTTCGGTTTCACATTTAAATGTTCGTTTATAGTTAAAAATTTCCAAAATATATTGCTCCAAAACTCAAATGTCTTCCATATGTATATTAATTGCATTAAACAATTTCATAATAGATAAACCGACGACTTAAACATTAGCACAATTAGCGCAAAGCTCCACATGAAAGAGTTAAAACCATCCACGAAATTATTTTCTAGTTACGGCACTGAAAGAACTTTAATTTCCCCACAGAAGAAAAAATAGTACATAAATAATATAAAACATATACTGTTTACATGGCATTCCAGTTAGTAACATAGGTTACTGATTGTAGCTCTTGCTTTTATGAACTATTTGCTCTTAAATAATGCCGAGCAATAAATTAATAAATATAGTTTCATGAGGGAAATGTCTACTGCAAAATGTTTATCATTTTTTTTAGTTCACAACTTATTTTGAAAAAAAAAATGCCCAAAAACATTTATGTTCAGTACATTTTTCCACTTTATGGCGACAAAACGAATTTTTAGCGTTGTCAGTTTCTCATCAATGAAATAAAAAATGACTTGAATTTATCGTCGGCATTAATTCTAAAAACTTTCAATAGTTCCAAAAAATAAATAAACCGAATCTCCTTAAAATGTTTAAAGTAAAACTGAATTAGCGTCTTCATTAGTACTACACTAAACACAACATTAGCATTACAACAACATTACATTAATCATTTTCTCTATGTTAAAAGTTCATTCCAGAAAGTTTGTACAAGTGTATCCGCTTGTGTTACTGAGATTTATATAACATTAAAAACCTTGTGAATATACTGTAAGGACATTTTGAACTGTTTAAAACTGAGCGAAACAAATTAATCAAAAGATGAAACGTAACCTCTGGTAAAGATCTTTGAATAAAAATGTATTTTTTCTCCGAATCAGACTATTCTGTTAAAAGTTATTAGAAAAAAAAAAAAAAAACCTAGACAGATGCATAGAAACAACAACAAATGAACATATTTCTTCTCTCTCATAAACCTTTTATTGGCAATATTAAATATTTATGGAATATATTAATTTATTGCTTTGATAGTTTTGGTATAAGAGTTTTTTTGGGGACAGCTTCTTTAATGCTTCTATTATTTTTAATTTGTATAACATTATTACCATTTAAAACTTTTACTGAAATTAGGCTAAAAATAGTTCACCGGCGCATTAAACATCCTACATGTCAACATTAGGCAAAAAATTACTGTTGTTACTATTTATTTATACGTGTATGTTGCTAAGTAGAGTCCATCTCCTACTTAATACCCTTTCTAAACTTCATGCCTTTCTGATGAACGGATATAAATTTCTGATACAGCTCTCTCCAAACTGTAGCATAAATTATACTGCAATTATATCTAAATTTTAAGTAAGCAATTATTCTCTCCACGATTTGTTGTAAGGAGTTCCATTCATGGAGAGAGAAAGAATTTCATTCATGGAGACACAATATTTTCAAAAGATAATATTTTATTGAAACATTGACTGATTCGTGCAATTACTTTAGATATTTTTAAACTGGAAAATAAAAAATGCCTTCAAACTAACTAAGGGCTCATAAAAAAAATGAAAGAAAAAAAAAGGACGCACACTTAGAATTTGTCATTGCAAATTGTACCTTTATTCAGCTCGTTACTATTACGGCTTCTTTATTTGTTATAGATTTGCTCTCTTTATAAATAAATCGTATTTTTTAAGCACAAGAAATAGTTTTAAAAGAAACCAAACAGCTTGAAAGTCTAATTCAATTTAAGTGTTCTTTTTACGAAACAAAACTTATCAGTATTTTTAGCGAAACATTGTAAATAATTTTGACAATTTTGTCACAAATGTCTAAAATATCTTAAAAAAACACAAATGCATTTAATTAGCATATTTTATTTTAAGCCGATAACATTCCGCTTTACTTCAAAATTTTCAAAATCAATGCAGACATAATTGATAGGATTAAAAATTGGAATTGAAAACAACATGTCTTTGTCTCTACTTTGTTCGCATGGAATTATCAGCACTGCTTACCTTTTTCGAAAAACAATTAAATTTAACAAAAAGCCTTTTGTTAACTTCCCACTGATGCTTGCTTTTTTCAAGAAATGTAGAGGTTATTTTTCTAAAACCATTAACCACTTAAAACGATTTTTTTTCTGAGCCTTTTAGCAAAAGGTAAATTTGTAGTAAATAACAGTTATTTGCACAGAGCTAGAGCTTCATTTTTTCACAAATTTAAACCTTTTGTTAGACCGGTGAGGTGAAAATTAAATTTTCGAACTTAGACATTTTAAATCTTGTTTTAATCTTGTCTTTGCATCTTTTAAAGAAAACGGGGAATTAAAATACGTTGATCCTTGAATCAGAGAACAGCATTTGTCAAGAATGTCAAAATTGGTTTAAAAACAGATGAGAACATATATGTTTAAATACTTAATATTTACCGTACTCAATCGAAAATGCAATACACTTGTGTATAGTGTTCTTAAATGTAGATAAATAGGATTTTACGAAAAATAGAAGATATACATAAACGAGCTGATGTGTGCATCACATGACTTCCTTTTACACCAATTTAATGTTATTTCCTCATTATTGGCAATTCTAATATGATTCAATAGTTAATTCTCTAAATATCACCAACAGTGTCCGAATTCAAACTACATTTAAAAAAAAAATGGCCAAATTTGTCGTCAAGTTGGTGACAAAACTCGGCGACCAAAAGACTGGGGATAGATCACCAAGTGTCCACCTAATTATTACACCACTTGAATTCGCATCGAAATTAACAATGAGTTCCCCCCAAACAGGTGTAAAAGACCCCCTTAGGAACATCCGAATGCAATCAAAAGGGGAGGTGCACAACTAGACCCCTCTAGGAATTTACGTACCGAATTTCAACTTTCTAGGACATACCGTTCTTGGGTTTGCGACATACATACGCACATACACACATATGCACGTACGCACATATGTACATACGCACATACATACGTCACGAGAAAACTCGGTGTAGTTAACTCGGGAATCGCCAAAATGGATATTTCGGGCGTTTATACGTTCTTAGGCATATATCCACGCGTGGTCGTGTCGAAAAAAAAAAAAAAAACTCAACATTCATTCGGGGGTGAACAAAATAGAAATTAAGGTCGATTTTAGAGTGAATTTTTTTTTTCGCGAATACAATACTTATTTTTTTTTTTTGTAAAAGGAAGTAAAAATGGCTTAAATATCGAGTTCGAAGCATTGATATTCGGAAAATAATTCCAAATTCTTATTTTGAACTACACCAGGGGTGCCCACCCCCTAAGAGCAAGGGTGCTCCCCCTAAATATCTCACCCCCGCCCCAAAAGAATACCCTCCCAATATGAGAAAAATATCCGTCAAAATCTCCTTCCCTAAAAATTTCAATGCCACAGTTTGCGCCATGACCCCCTTTACGTGAGCACCCTGCACTTGATTCATGAAACAGCACCTGAAGAGTGAAGGCAAATCTGGTCTTGGATACAGACAAGGATCGGAGCAACACCTGACTCAGCCTCGCTTAAAGGTATTGACATGGAGTGGAAACTTGGAGAACTTTGAGAATACTACAGATATAACGTGCACCAGTCACCATTAGCAAACACGGCAGATCTTCGACCTACTGGTATCGAACTCACGAATCTCTATTTATGAGTCTAACGCCTCACCAATGAGGCCAGATGCGTTTTTATTCAGCAAAAAATGCCTCTACAATTCAATCTGCTGATTTGTTTTAAATTGTTTAAGGAATAATACTCAATCTTACGCTTAAATTTATGGAGGACAAGTAGTGTGAATCGCTCCTTTCTGAACATAAAGAATTAGGAAAGCAATATTAGACAATGCTTTAAGTGCATTTTAACTCGAAACCCTTTTAGTTGCAAGTTCAGGAGTTAAAAGAAAACAAAAATCAGGATTTTCAATAACATTCTTTAATTATCGATGAATATGCTGGTGCTGGCGATACATTTCGTAGTATACCAATATGGCATATTATGATGATTTAGTATAATTAATTTCTATTATTATGTATACGGATTCATTGTAGCTATGAGGAGAGGAAAATCTATCGATTCATCACATGTGAAAATAACTTCTGTTCGAAAATATGCTTTGTAAACATATTTTTAACGGTGTTTTTTCAGCGGAAAGTTTTTATGCTTGTAATTTGTAACAAATCGGCCAAACACAAACCTTTTATCTGCTTAAGTTATTCATTCGGTTGGTGCACCAAAAAAAAGACATCCACTCGTTACTTGACGTAGTATACTATCAAAAATTCTATTGATCATGACTTCATTGTCATCATGAGGTCTAGCTGGTAATAAAGCGTTATTAACAAGCAGTTTGTTATCACAAGTTATTACAAAAGAATGTTGTCAAAATCTTTGATCCTATTTTGCAGTAAGTTTTGTTTCTTCACGGTTTCCTGTAGTTTACTAAAAAATAAAAATACATATTTTTTTCTTGGAACCTTATTTTATGTACTTGACGAATTTAAACTCTAAAAAGAAAATTCCGTTGTGTACCGTCATTTTTTCCTGCGGTGTGATGATACAGAAAAGTAGATTTCAGGCCAATAAGGATATGCGAAGCATTATTAGGATACCGGAGTATGGGATAGAGAATATGCTACTATGTTGCAAATGCTGATGTTCATGTAATGTGTGCAAGAATGATTAAAAAACAGAAAGTAACAAATTATCAAGGCCTCGAATGTGACTGTTGATCGTTCTCCTTTCTATTGAAGTAAGTATGGAACCTTTTTTTTTATAATTTAGAAATTATCAAATATGATATAATAATATAATGTTATAATATAATGGTATAATAATATAATGTTAATATAAATTTATAATGACATTAGATAATTTTTAAATGTTTTTGTCTGATGGTAAGTTTTTTTCTTTGTTGAAATAGCTCAAAAACAAAATTTAAACTTAAACTTCCACTTAAATTTTAAACTCCCGCTTAAAAAATTGGTACGTTTCGGCTGATGAATGTGCAAAAGTTGGAACCAATTGAATTATAAATGAGCGACATATTGTTCCGTGAACCTTAGGGTGGTCTTATTTCGCAGAATTACCTGCATTTCCATTTCTCAATGTCGCTTTCATGGATTATTTTAATAAGCAGTGAAAATTTAAATAAACCTTTGATTTTAATTCATCAAAAAGCTAGTTCAAGGGATTCATAAAAGTGCAATTGTGTTTGAATTGTTAGCTTACAAATATGACATTTTCAATGTAGAAAAAATTTCTATATGCAATTATAGTAAGTTTGCGGAAAATTGAAACGAAAAATAGCATTAAATGCATAGAAAAATGCTCTAAAGTGCACTTTATCTTGCGCCAAGTCCTTTATTGAAACAATTTGTGAAAATAGTCTAAATGAGCTGAACCTGTCGTAAATTAAAAAAAGACCAACAGGGAGGTCGACGGGCATTCCTCTATTTCTAATGTTATTAATATATTTTTAAATATATTTTGAGGGAAATGGTTTGAAAAATTTTAACCGTAATTATGATCGTTATTCATGTTCCACTTCATCTCCTGATATTTTTTTCTTCTGCAGTCTGAAAAAAATCCAAACATCTGATTATTCAAATCGTAATTACTCATCATTACGTACTTACTTCCTATGTGTAAGACATTTTTACCGAAGTGAATTAATAGTAGCCTTCGAGTTAAAAGTTCAAACGCTCCATCGACTCTCGTATTGAAATTAAAAAAATCTTTATTACTATTAATATTTCAAATAAAAAATGGAGGAATGTTTTTAGCAAATACCTGTGCGTGAATCATTTTGCGTTTCAAGGGAAAGATAGAGATATTTTCACCTTGAACACCAATGTCAGTTTTAATTTTTATTTTATATTTGAGTGACTGCAACTATATAAATGTAGAAGGTTAGATTAAAGTCAATTAGCAATAAGCACTTACAGCTTATGTTCTCCAAAAGGCACAGTGTATAAAGGTAAGAAAGTTTCAAGAGTTTTTAGTGTTTTTGTTTGGCAAGAAAGCAATTGCATCTAACTAAATATTATGTAGATTTTTAAAATGGATAATTTGAAACTTAAAAAGTTGGTTTTAGAAAAGATTTAAGTAAGTATTCATATTTAGAATTCAAATTACAGTCAACTTCCGATTATCGCCGGTCGGATTATCCGCGGGTCTTCTTACATTTTTTAAAAACTGTCATTAAACGTTTTTTAAACCTATAATTGTGTTATTGTTCGTTTCTATTTTTTACATTTTTACATTCAATGTTAGTAGATGCAATGTAACAATGTGTTAGCTATAATTTAAATGTATGTGTGTGAGAGTTATTCATATTTTTTGCTATTGTATACAGTAGTATCGTTTTTTACCTATTATTTAGATATTCCTTAGTTTTCGCTTATCCACGGTTGCCGTGCCACCCTATTCGGAGGATAATCGAGCGTTTACTATATAGTAATAGTCAAGTAGTCTTTTTCTATCATTGACGTTAAATGTATAGATCAGGGGCGATCAAAAAGTCGATTGCAAACAGGAATGCAGTCGTCGAACAATTTTTAGACTATCTAAGATATTGAATGTCTGTCTCACTACACAGAGTTTTTTTTAACTCAACTAGTCAACATTTCGGTTCTATCTTTTTTTTCTAAACATAACCACCGCCCCAAACACAAAACGAGTTTTTTACTATAGGAAAATAGCAAAAAAATAGGTATTTTGCTTGAAAATTTCTTTTATTGAAGTTACTTTACGAATATGTAGTTTAGACTGTAAATGTGCAAAAACAAAACTAATAGTTTAGATCCAAATACAAAATCAATCTCCACGTTATTACCTTTTAGTGGAAAAGTAAACTTTTCTTTAATTCACCTCATTGTGTGGCAAAATAGAATGATCATTATTTAATGCTAGTGTCTAGCACTTTACCACTATAGAAGTCTTAAGAAATAAAACAAGTTAAGTTAAACACAATTTTAAATTCTTTCTTTTAAGCTGTTAATCGTTACGTTTCCGCAAACTCCATAAAATCTGCAGTACCGTAAATTAAGCACTTTTACCCCATTATCTAAATGGATGACAATCGGAGGAAGAAGTTATACAAACTAATTACAACGGAAAAACCCTAAAAAATGAAACTAAATAAAGTAAGAAAGATATTTATACAATTCTATGCAAAGGAGCCCACTTTTAATAACTTAATATCAAAAATAAAACTTCTTTGATTCTGAAGACTCGTTTGATTTTTAAAGGTATCCAGAAAAAAAATAAAAACATTAAAATGTCGAAAATTTGTTTCTTTATTTCACACAACAGTAATAATAAAAACTTAGATACAAACGTAAGAAAATACACTAACTTCTAATGAATAAAAGAAAAAAAAATGAAACTTGAATCGCACTTCTGTTTCTTCTGATGCAACAGTCTATTTCTTCTATTGTTACAGTATTCAAAATTAGCTAACGTGTCACAAATGTATTTTTCAGCACGCAACGAAAAAAAAATGGTTTTCTTTCTGCTTTTGGCTCTCTTGTTATTTACATCAACGACTTCTGGATTGGAGCAGAGCTCAAATACAAGGTAAATAGTTTTTAGAATAAAAAAATAGCTGAAGTGAATTCAACTTGATTATATACGCAACTAAAAATCCAAAAGAAAGCCAGTCATTTTTTTTTTCAATTTTTCTTTGCTTTTGTTTTCAGAGGAAGTTTCGTTAGAAGTTAATATGTTTTTAAAACATCGATTTGTTTATAGTATTAATGATAAATACCAAATTGTTAAAATTATAAATGCTTAGTTTTTGTAATTTTGTTCGATCATTTTCTTTGAAAAAGAATCTTAGGTATAAATTTAATTTAAAAAAAAGCATAGTTGGTCAAAACTGCATACAAGGATCTGGGATAAAAAAATCTCCTTAGAAAAGCACATTGAACACCTTATTTATTTATTTATTTTTAAGCTATTTATCGCAATAGTTTAAGCTACGTTTAACGGGAAAGTATTTGCTTAACGTTTGTTTGCACTTTGTGAGCAAAACAAAGCTGATTTATTGAACATTGAGAAAAAAAATCACAACTTGTCCGTGCATTTAAATGTTTTGAAATGTGTGCAATAACAAGGTTGTTTTTTTTTTTTTTTTTTTTTTTTGATTAAATGTTTCCACGAAAAGGCAAATGCCTCACTTCTTATCTAAGCTATTTGCTTTAGCACAGTAGTTGATTTACTGTTTTTAAAACAGCAAATCATTACAACTTTTGTAGGTTCATATATTTTACGAGCAGTTTACATTTTCGTTAAAAATGTTGCTTTTCAAATAAAAATATTTCTATAAATTTAAAAGGCAGTTTAATGAAAATCATTTCAATGAGCTAAACTAAGAAACAACAACTCTATTCATTAAAAGAAAAACGTGCAGCAAAATTTGCTAGAAATATTTAATTTTTGCCCCTCAAAACTTATCAAATGCTGAAGAAAATGATCAGAACATTACATCAGAAAAAACATCGGCTTCGTATTTTTTAAAAATATTTATATTAGGCCTTCGTTTTATTTTTATTTGTAACATATTCGCAGCTTAGAAATTACATTAAAGTGTTAAATGTAAGTCAATCAATGATAATCGATAAAAAAAGTAAAATATAAATAAAATAACTCAGCGATACGTTGATGAAAAAATGTTTGAAAAGATTGATTTAAAATTTAGTAACGAAAAACCACTTAGTGTATTAATTTTCTATGATGCTATGGTTTCCCCTTTGAGGATGTAGTACCACAATTCTGTTATGAACGTTTTCCGTCTGGTTTTGATGTCTTTACTCTATTTCAAGCAAAACCGTAGAAGAGTGTTGCCCGTACGGAAGGCCCCCGTACCGAAAGGAAGTATTACCCGAAACAATTTGTACTAGTATAGCTAAGAAGCAAACATGCTCCTTTGTGCACAGATAAGCTCCGAAATTCCCAAATCTTCTAAGCACATTTTGCTACAACTTTATTATTAAGTTTTGTTGTCTAAAGCTTTAAAGTTTTCCCAAGCTTTTTGCCAAAAATGACCCGAAGAAAGGTAATATCAACCATGCATGTTGAAAATGTTCAGACCTTAACTTATTAATGAAATGAATAAATAATTAAAACTCCAGCATGTGGCTATTTTTTGGGTGGGGGGGGGGGAAGGTTGAATGCAGGAAATGCTCTACACATGTACAGTAAACTCCCGATCGTCCCGCGGATTAAATGGCACAAGTGCCACGGAAAATAAAAATTGTGGATAAACCGCAAAAGGACTAAAATGAGTGACAAATAAGGTAAAAATTGTCCTTCCTCAAAAACTTTGCTGAATTGATGCCTGATACTTCCGAGAAAAAGTGAAAATATATACAATACAGTAAAAATGCTTTGTATTTTTGTGCAGCAGAACTTAACATCAATAAAGAACAAGTGTATGTACGTTGAAGAAAGCACAATGGCTCGCGTAAAATCCACCCTGCGGATAATCCACTAGCGGATAATCGGGAGTTTACTGTATTGGGAGTAATCTTCACATTTCATAAGTATACTAACGTCTCGTCTCATGAGGCAAAGTTTTGTAAGATTATGTGTTCTATAACGTTCAATAATACTTAATGATAGTATTTGGCATTTTTTTGTATCATAATTTCATGTGAACGGTATGTCATTTTTCCAGGAATGTGCATCCAATATTTTCTGAAGGTGAAGTACTAGAAGGAAACAAAACAATGGTATTAGATGCATTCGTTTCAGTCACGAAAATCAGTCAGTCATCTAAAATTTAACATTAATTGACTTAACAATGTACTGAAAGATAATCTTTTGTTTTTGTTTTGATCCTTAAGCTTTAGAGAAGAATCAATTTCGGTAGAAATGTGTATTATGTAATTATAACATTGCGCATTTCTGACTTTTAGAAGAATTGTTGTTAATATTAAGAGTTGTTTAGAAGAATTATTTAGTCTCCAATTTTTTCGGTTTCATATTTCTCCTCCCTTTTTAAATGACGCATATTTTTGCTCCAACAAACAATTATCAAATCCAGATATAACTGCAGGAAAATATCAGCCTCCTTTCTTTTTTAAATATTATCGTTAATATCAGTTTTCGGGCTCAGTTTTTGGATTTTTTTTCCTTTCCATCAACTGGTATTTGGTGGGCTTTAATTTTCACGTTGATGTTAGACACTTTTATTTAGGTCTCACAATTTTATTTATGTGCCATTTGATGATATATAATTGCATGTGTCTGCTAATTTCGTCCACGTTAATTTATATATATATATATATATATATATATATATATATATATATATATATATATATATATATGTATATATATATATATATATATATATATATATATATATATATATATATATATATATATATATATATATATATATATATATATATAATATAAAGGAATGTATATATATATATATTATATAACATGGGTTCACCTTTTTCATTTTCCATTTTGATGTTCTCGCTTTTTTCATTTGCTTTCTTTATTTGTATTTTGACTGTTTGTGTGAATATTTTTGTACTGTTTTTGTTTCTAGCAGCATTGCGCTGGCATTACAGTACACTTTTGTATTTATTCTTTCAGTTTTTTTAATGTCGTTGATTTTTTAATTTCTTTGAATTTCTATTTTAAATTTGTCTTAAATTGTTTCTCTTGTTTTACATATATATATATATATATATATATATATATATATATATATATATATATATATATATATATATATATATATATATATATATATTATGCCTAGTAATCAGTTTATTTATTTAGCAATGAAGGAGGGACACTTGTGAAGAAAGTGAATGAAAGCGGCCCTAAGAAACCGGGAATTTACCGCATGGAGAATTTTATGTCAGAAAATAAAAGACACGTTATTCCATTCGAATATTCCGGTAGAAGTCAGAATGAGAAAGAAGTGGTTTTTCGTACCTTGGAGAGGCAAAAACATCATTATAACCATGAAAAAGGGTACAGATTTTCTGGGAAGTTTCATCATGGTGACGGATATATATATAGACATGACCATGCCCATGGCGTGAAACATAGCTACCGCTCATCTCAAAATCATAAACAAATATCAGATGAGAATGGTGGATTTAGTCATTTTAACTTAGATAAGAAGTTGATGCAGCAACTTAATGAATCAGACACAAGTGACGTTCAAGACGATCAACATAGTTCCTCAAGCAGCAGTACAGATCAAGTACAGCTGGATGGCAATAAAGAGAGACAAGTTTTGCAAATTGATACTCTTGATAAAATTCGGAACAAAGATAATGATCAGCCTGTCGAGGTAGAACAGAAAAATGACATCAAGGTTGATTTGTCAACTCCTGAAGCTACACCGAAAGAGGTTGATTCACCCACTCATGAAGTTGCACCAGAAGACAATAATTCACCAACTCATGAAGCTGCACCAGTAGAGCATGATTCACAGACTCTTGAAGCTGAACCAGAAGAGGTTTATCCTCCAACTTATGAAACTGCAAGAGAAGTTGATTCACCAACTTATAAAGCTGCACCTGAAGAAGTTGGTTCACCAACTCATGACATTGCTCCAGAAGATGTCGCTTCTCCAGCTCCTCATGCTTTACCAGAAGAAGTTGATTTACCAAATCCTGAAACTGCATTAGAAAACGTTGATCACCATCACCTGAAGCTGCGTCAGAAGAGGAGACAAATGTAGATAATGCTGCCCCTTGGGGTTCTTCTGAAATCGTAGAGGAACCCCCGATGAATAGCCAATAAACTAAAGAAGGATGTCAGGCATCTTTCTGATGCCTGAAAGTCTCTGCTTTGGTCTTCGAAAACCTTGTCTTCTGGAAATTCTTTTTGTTCTAGTGCACATAAGTTTCATATGAAATTAAAAGTCATTACACATATTACTCGAAAGATTGTTTTCACTTGCAAACGTTGAATGTTAATGTTTTAAATATTTTAAGTTAAAAGTACTTAAACATGTGCAGTTAAATGTCTTTTATGAGTAAAATAGTACTTCACAGATTTCTTATATATATATATATATATATATATATATATATATATATATATATATATATATATATATATATATATATATAATTTAGAAGGTACTTGGTACTTTTTCTTTGCTAAGGGGGTGTAGATTTCCAACTAGTGATACTTTTTAGAGAAACTTTTCGTGTTATTTATTGAAATTGAAAGTTGTACTTTCACAAATACGGATGCTGTACACAAAAATCCACAACTGCAAAATATAATATAAACGAGGCTTGCAAATAAAAGAAAATCAATGCTCACTTAAAAGCAAAAAATACAAAAACAAAATACGTTTTAAATACCAGAAAATAGGTTCAGATATTCCAATCGTGTTTACATCGGCTACTCTATACCGGAAAAAGGAAGCTATATTAGTTCTTAAGGACATTTTAACCATTTCTAGTGATGTTATTGAGAAACTAATATTCTTGCTTTCCTTCTCAATGTATCATTTGAAATGTTTACTAATCTTTCTTAATATGTATAACATTGGTCTCAGTTGCAAAAAGGAATAAAATTGTTAACTTCCCTTAAAATTAGTTGTTTCGCTTTACTTGGTGTCATATTCTGCAGTATTCAAATGAAAAGGTAATTTATAATGATTCATTCTTATGCATAAGTTCAATTTTTTGAGCACCTTTCGGGGGATTGTAACAAGGGAAAATATTTGGGGGGAGGGGATTCTGCAAAGAAAAAAAGAATAATCTTGAAGACTTGTAAAAGGAAACATTATATTTTTTAGGTAAAAAAAAAAAAATAGTTGATCAGCGTAAAGATTCAAGGGGTCACTAGGCAAACAATATAAAACCAATGTGCAGCACCAATGGAGAATAAGAATTTTCCAGTCTTAAAATTCTTATTTCCCGACTAAATTGCCTACTTGATACCTTATTTCTGAAGAACAAATAGAAAGAAAACTGACTAAATAAATCAAAGTCTGGAATTAAGGAATCAACTTGATTACTTCCCGTCTTTGTCTAGATTCCTGGAAGCTAAGCTGGTTCTGTCTTTCATCTGTGAATACGTTAAAACTTTCAGCAGCTCTCCTATCTCTGTAACTAGCTTCCATGGTCGATTGAGTTTCAAAGAAAAAAAATAATAAAGAATCGATTTCATCTGATCTTTCAAGTTTCGTGTCGAAATCGAAGATTTTATAAGAGTTAGTTACAGTTGATGTGTTGTTTTTTCCAACAGTTATACTATAGTTATATATAAGTGTTTTATTAAGAAGACATTTTCTTTAAAAAATAACACATTTAAGAACGGCAAATGATAGTAATTCCTATACTGCGTCTGCAGTACTGCTAAGAAAAAAAATGCTCTTTTGTAGCAAGATTAATAGGCATAACCTATAGCTTGGTTTTTCAGAATTAAATGACGAAAAATGTCTAGGGATAGCAGTTGAATATTTCCCTCTTTACGCAACGTTTTGAAACGTGGACTAAAATCGCGTTTTTTGGACCTCTTTCCTAAGAAAGCTCCAAACCTTCCCTATATTCATTCTGACTTTTGTTGGTTATATTTTCATACATACGCTAATTGTTTTTCCATTGAAAAAGGAGTTATTTGTATCGCTGAAACATTTTGTGCAATAAGACGTTGTTGTTTTTAATTTTTATTTTTCTACAAAAAGGTATTTATTTATTTCTAGGTCAGTACTAGTCGAAATTGAAATCATCGGTACACTAGTTTTGTTGTATTCCTTGCATAGGATCTTGAAATATTATTCATAAAGTGGAAAATTCACTGCGCAAGCCTCTTTTAAGCAATTGACACCGAACCAGTTTCTTGGGGATCTTATTCTTATTAATGGTCTTTATGTAATGAATTTCATTTGATACCTTGCATTACTTTTTGAGCTCTCAAGAAAACCCCAAGAAAATATTTCACACACAGACATTTCCAAAAAATAGTCAGAATACGTAAATCTTTTAAAACTTGAAATTCTAACAC